>NC_086449.1:1042033-1109533 GCF_028390025.1 Pseudophryne corroboree | reverse complement strand
AGAGCGGCAGCCACAGCAGGCAGAGCCGGGGATCCATAGAGTCCCGGGGAGGGGCCCCTGACGTCCCGCAGATGGGGGGCCCCGGGAGCCCGGCACAGTAACTCCACAGCTGCAGACAAAGGGGAGACGGAGCCGGGGCCGGCGTGCGGGGAGCTGGGGCACAGGGGGGCTCTGGGGGTCCCGGGGAAGGAGGGAGGGGCCGCGGGGGGGCCCCGGGAATCTTGCAGGAAACTTTACGGGACGGGAGAAACTCGCTGCACCCCTCCAGCAGCCGCAGCAGCAGCACTCTCATCCCCGGAGCCAGGCCCCGCCCTCCCCCACACAGGCCACGCCCAGGCCCCGCCCACCCAGCACACTGCCCCGTCTACTGCTCCTGCTGCATGCACTGTAGTATACCCTAATGCTGACTCCTGCCGCCGGGGAACTACAGGTACCAGCGTGCCCGGTCCTGCTGACTCCTGCCGCTGGGGGACTACTAGTACCAGCATGCCCTTTGCCTGTCTTACTGACTTCTGCTGCTGGGGGACTACTAGTACCAGCATGCCCTGTGCTTTATCCTATTACTGACTTCTGCCACTGGGGAACTACAGGTACCAGCATGCCATGTGCCTGTCTCACTGACTCCTGTCGCTGGGGGACTACTAGTACCAGCATGCCTTGTGCCTGGTCCATCCTACTGACTCCTGCCACTGGGGCCTGGCGAACTACAGGTGCCTGCATGCCCTGTGCCTAGTCTTACTGTCTCCTGTCGCCCAGGTAACTACAAGTACCAGCATGCCCTATGACTGGTCCCACTGACTCCTACCGCTGGGGAACAACCAGCATGCCCTGAGCTAGGGAACTACCAGTACCAGCATGCCCCTGGGGAACTACCAGTACCAGCATGCCCTGTACCTGGTCCTACTGACACCAGCATATGCCCTGTGCATGGTCCTACTTATTCCTACCACTGGGAAACTACAAGTACCAGCATGCCCTGTGCATGGTCCCTGTGTGACACAATGAACTAAAAGTACCAGCACGCCTCGTGCATGGTCCCTGTGTGACACAATGAACTAGAAGTACCAGCATGCCCTGTGCATGGTCCCTGTGTGACACAATGAACTAGAAGTACCAGCATGTCCTGTGCATGGTCCCTGTGTGACACAATGAACTAGAAGTACCAGCACGCCCTGTGCATGGTCCCTGTGTGACACAATGAACTAGAAGTACCAGCACGCCTCGTGCATGGTCCCTGTGTGACACAATGAACTAGAAGTACCAGCATGCCCTGTGCATGGTCCCTGTGTGACACAATGAACTAGAAGTACCAGCATGTCCTGTGCATGGTCCCTGTGTGACACAATGAACTAGAAGTACCAGCACGCCCTGTGCATGGTCCCTGTGTGACACAATGAACTAGAAGTACCAGCACGCCCTGTGCATGGTCCCTGTGTGACACAATGAACTAGAAGTACCAGCATGCCCTGTGCATGGTCCCTGTGTGACACAATGAACTAGAAGTACCAGCACGCCCTGTGCATGGTCCCTGTGTGACACAATGAACTAGAAGTACCAGCACGCCTCGTGCATGGTCCCTGTGTGACACAATGAACTAGAAGTACCAGCATGTCCTGTGCATGGTCCCTGTGTGACACAATGAACTAGAAGTACCAGCACGCCCTGTGCATGGTCCCTGTGTGACACAATGAACTAGAAGTACCAGCATGTCCTGTGCATGGTCCCTGTGTGACACAATGAACTAGAAGTACCAGCATGCCCTGTGCATGGTCCCTGTGTGACACAATGAACTAGAAGTGCCAGCACGTCCTGTGCATGGTCCCTGTGTGACACAATGAACTAGAAGTACCAGCACGCCCTGTGCATGGTCCCTGTGTGACACAATGAACTAGAAGTACCAGCATGCCCTGTGCATGGTCCCTGTGTGACACAATGAACTAGAAGTACCAGCACGTCCTGTGCAGTGCATGGTCCCTGTGTGACACAATGAACTAGAAGTACCAGCACGTCCTGTGCATGGTCCCTGTGTGACACAATGAACTAGAAGTACCAGCATGCCCTGTGCATGGTCCCTGTGTGACACAATGAACTAGAAGTACCAGCATGTCCTGTGCATGGTCCCTGTGTGACACAATGAACTAGAAGTACCAGCATGTCCTGTGCATGGTCCCTGTGTGACACAATGAACTAGAAGTACCAGCACGCCCTGTGCATGGTCCCTGTGTGACACAATGAACTAGAAGTACCAGCATGCCCTGTGCATGGTCCCTGTGTGACACAATGAACTAGAAGTACCAGCATGCCCTGTGCATGGTCCCTGTGTGACACAATGAACTAGAAGTACCAGCATGCCCTGTGCATGGTCCCTGTGTGACACAATGAACTAGAAGTACCAGCATGCCCTGTGCATGGTCCCTGTGTGACACAATGAACTAGAAGCACCAGCACGTCCTGTGCATGGTCCCTGTGTGACACAATGAACTAGAAGTACCAGCACGCCCTGTGCATGGTCCCTGTGTGACACAATGAACTAGAAGTACCAGCACGCCCTGTGCATGGTCCCTGTGTGACACAATGAACTAGAAGTACCAGCATGTCCTGTGCATGGTTCCTGTGTGACACAATGAACTAGAAGTACCAGCATGTCCTGTGCATGGTTCCTGTGTGACACAATGAACTAGAAGTACCGCACAGACCCCTTCTGTCTTATCTGTGTCCCCACCCAGCTCTCCTATCCGTGACACCAAGACAAATAGTCCTGTCCCCTGCCCCCTGTATCCATCTCTGTGTATGGATCTCAGCTGTATCTCGTGCTTCAGGGACTACATAGAACTGATGCAGGACAGACAATTGCAGCACTAAGGAGCAGGACAGGCCATTACACCGCTGAGGAGCAGGACAGGCCATTACACCGCTGAGGAGCAGGACAGGCCATTACACCGCTGAGGAGCAGGACAGGCCATTACACCGCTGAGGAGCAGGACAGGCCATTACACCGCTGAGGAGCGGGACAGGCCATTACACCGCTGAGGAGCGGGACAGGCCATTACACCGCTGAGGAGCAGGACAGGCCATTACACCGCTGAGGAGCGGGACAGGCCATTACACCGCTGAGGAGCGGGACAGGCCATTACACCGCTGAGGAGCAGGACAGGCCATTACACCGCTGAGGAGCGGGACAGGCCATTACACCGCTGAGGAGCAGGACAGGCCATTACACCGCTGAGGAGCAGGACAGGCCATTACACCGCTGAGGAGCGGGACAGGTCATTACACCGCTGAGGAGCGGGACAGGTCATTACACCGCTGAGGAGCAGGACAGGTCATTACACCGCTGAGGAGCGGGACAGGTCATTACACCGCTGAGGAGCAGGACAGGTCATTACACCGCTGAGGAGCGGGACAGGTCATTACACCGCTGAGGAGCAGGACAGGCCATTACACCGCTGAGGAGCAGGACAGGCCATTACACCGCTGAGGAGCAGGACAGGAGATTACACCGCTGAGGAGCAGGACAGGTCATTACACCGCTGAGGAGCAGGACAGGAGATTACACCGCTGAGGAGCAGGACAGGTCATTACACCGCTGAGGAGCAGGACAGGTCATTACACCGCTGAGGAGCAGGACAGGCCATTACACCGCTGAGGAGCAGGACAGGCCATTACACCCCTGAGGAGCATGACAGGAGATTACACCGCTGAGGAGCAGGACAGGTCATTACACCGCTGAGGAGCAGGACAGGTCATTACACCGCTGAGGAGCAGGACAGGAGGTTACACCGCTGATAAGTGGGACAGGAGATAACACCGCTGAGGAGCAGGACAGGCCATTACACCGCTGAGGAGCATGACAGGAGATTACACCGCTGAGGAGCAGGACAGGTCATTACACCGCTGAGGAGCGGGACAGGTCATTACACCGCTGAGGAGCAGGACAGGTCATTACACCGCTGAGGAGCGGGACAGGTCATTACACCGCTGAGGAGCATGACAGGAGATTACACCGCTGAGGAGCAGGACAGGTCATTACACCGCTGAGGAGCAGGACAGGTCATTACACCGCTGAGGAGCAGGACAGGTCATTACACCGCTGAGGAGCAGGACAGGTCATTACACCGCTGAGGAGCAGGACAGGTCATTACACCGCTGAGGAGCAGGACAGGTCATTACACCGCTGAGGAGCAGGACAGGTCATTACACCGCTGAGGAGCAGGACAGGTCATTACACCGCTGAGGAGCAGGACAGGTCATTACACCGCTGAGGAGCAGGACAGGTCATTACACCGCTGAGGAGCAGGACAGGTCATTACACCGCTGAGGAGCAGGACAGGTCATTACACCGCTGAGGAGCATGACAGGAGATTACACCACTGAGGAGCAGGACAGGCCATTACACCGCTGAGGAGCAGGACAGGTCATTACACCGCTGAGGAGCAGGACAGGTCATTACATCTAAGAAATATAATTACAAGGGTGAGCGCACATGTGACCTCTGAAGAAACCGCCACCCACAAAAGGTGGAGAAACGCGTCAGGTGACCTAAGGACGTTAGGTGGAACGCAGGTGGAGCGCATTGGAAGCCGGAAGCTCCATCCAACCCGGAAGCCGCGGCACGCGGCCGAGCGCTCCCTGCCTTACTACACGCCTCGAGCGTGCTACCGCTCAGCTGGACACAGTTGCATGCCTCCAGTGTGATATAGCCCAACCGGAGACACAAGAACCGCCGCAGAGTGGGAGGGTAAGCATTGCCCATATGAGTGTCACGACGGGGGACTAACTGATTATGTAATCTATCAGCATCACATCTTTGACCAGTGCAAGCTGGTACCATACAATATTATCTGAGAAAAGCTGTTACACACTAATGGACTGTGCCATCGGGTGGTCTTCTGTATGCCGGCGGTCGGGCTCCCGGCGCTCAGTATACCGGCGCCGGGAGCCCGACAGCCGGCATACCGACACTTATTTTCCCTCGTGGGGGTCCACGACCCCCATAGAGGGAGAATAAAATAGTGTGGCGCGCGTAGCGTGGCGAGCGCAGCGAGCCCGCAAGGGGCTCATTTGCGCTCGCCACGCTGTCGGTAAGCCGGCGGTCGGGCTCCCGGCGCCGGGATGCTGGTCGCCGGGAGCCCGACCGCCGGCCAGCCGTAGTGAACCCGTGCCATCAATACTTATTAAGGGACGTTTGGTTCTCTGCAAAGAGTGTGAGTTATTCAGCATAATCAATTCTTAACCAAATACTAACACTATTAATAAAAACTCCCTGGAGGGAGAAAACAGTTCCAATGACTAAGACTGTGCTTAAGGACTGTGTTTTGTTATAACCAATCACTAACCTATTGGCATGCATGCAAATCATTAATTGCTTGTAAAGCTCAATTGGCCAAAGCGGGGATATATGCATATTTTCACATTGTGATTTCCATTGTGATGTTCCTTTTTTATTTTGGTAATGTCTATTTAGTTTGTTTTTAAGGAATAAAAGATTTTTTATTAAACCAGCGGCCTAATTAACCATAAATTTTAATCACATGTGCGCTCACACTTGTAATTATTAGTGATGAGCGAGGTTCGGTTTTACTCGGTTTTACTCGGTTCTCAAAACGGCATCTTATTGGCTATCCAAAACACGTGACATCCGTGAGCCAATAAGATGCCGTTTTGAGAACCGAGTAAAACCGAGTAAAACCGAGTAAAACCGAATCCGCTCATCACTACTAATTATATTTCTTAGGTGCAGTGTCTCTTTATCTAGGAGGATACCCAGATCCTCCTTGTGTGAGCAGCCAATCAATATCTTAATTGTCAATATACTAAATTCTAGCGCCCACTTTGTATTGTATTTTGTTTTCAGGTCATTACATCCCTGAGGAGCAGGACAGGAGATTACACCGCTGAGGAGCAGGACAGGAGATTACACCGCTGAGGAGCAGGACAGGCCATTACACCCCTGAGGAGCAGGACAGGCCATTACACCCCTGAGGAGCAGGACAGGAGATTACACCGCTGAGGAGCAGGACAGGCCATTACACCCCTGAGGAGCATGACAGGAGATTACACCCCTGAGGAGCAGGACAGGTCATTACACCGCTGAGGAGCAGGACAGGCCATTAAACCGCTGAGGAGCGGGACAGGCCATTACACCGCTGAGGAGCGGGACAGGAGATTACACATCTGAGGAGCAGGACAGGCCATTACACCGCTGAGGATCGGGACAGGAGATTACACCGCTGAGGAGCAGGACAGGCCATTACACCGCTGAGGATCGGGACAGGAGATTACACCACTGAGGAGCAGGACAGGCCATTACACCGCTGAGGATCGGGACAGGAGATTACACCGCTGAGGAGCAGGACAGGCCATTACACCGCTGAGGAGCAGGACAGGTCATTACACTGCTGAGGAGCAGGACAGGCCATTACACCGCTGAGGAGCAGGACAGGCCAATACACAGCTGAGGAGCAGGACAGGTCATTACACCGCTGAGGAGCAGGACAGGAGGTTACACCGCTGAGGAGCGGGACAGGAGATTACACCGCTGAGAAGTGGGACAGGAGATTACACCGCTGAGGAGCGGGACAGGAGATTACACCGCTGAGGAGCAGGACAGGTCATTACACCGCTGAGGAGCAGGACAGGAGATTACACCGCTGAGGAGCAGGACAGGCCATTACACCCCTGAGGAGCGTGACAGGAGATTACACCGCTGAGGAGCAGGACAGGTCATTACACCGCTGAGGAGCAGGACAGGAGATTACACCACTGAGGAGCGGGACAGGAGATTACACCACTGAGGAGCGGGACAGGAGATTACACCCCCGAGGAGCGGGACAGGAGATTACACCGCTGAGGAGCAGGACAGGTCATTACACCGCTGAGGAGCAGGACAGGCCATTACACCGCTGAGGAGCAGGACAGGAGATTACACAGCTGAGGAGCAGGACAGGAGGTTACACCGCTGAGGAGCAGGACAGGTCATTACACCGCTGAGGAGCAGGACAGGCCATTACATCCCTGAGGAGCGTGACAGGAGATTACACCGCTGAGGAGCGGGACAGGCCATTACACCGCTGAGGAGCGGGACAGGAGATTACACCGCTGAGGAGCGGGACAGGAGATTACACCGCTGAGGAGCAGGACAGGAGATTACACCGCTGAGGAGCAGGACAGGAGATTACACCACTGAGGAGCAGGACAGGTTATTACACCGCTGAGGAGCGGGACAAGCCATTACACCGCTGAGGAGCAGGACAGGAGATTACACCGCTGAGGAGCAGGACAGGTCATTACACCGCTGAGGAGCAGGACAGGCCATTACACCCCTGAGGAGCAGGACAGGCCATTACACCGCTGAGGAGCAGGACAGGTCATTACACCGCTGAGGAGCAAGACAGGAGATTACACAGCTGAGGAGCAGGACAGGAGATTACACCGCTGAGGAGCGGGACAGGAGATTACACCGCTGAGGAGCGGGACAGGAGATTACACCGCTGAGGAGCAGGACAGGAGATTACACCTCTGAGGAGCGGGACAGGAGATTACACCCCTGGGGAGCGGGACAGGAGATTACACCCCTGAGGAGCGGGACAGGAGATTACACCGCTGAGGAGCGGGACAGGCCATTACAACCCTGAGGAGCAGGACAGGCCATTACACCCCTGAGGAGCAGGACAGGCCATTACACCGCTGAGGAGCAGGACAGGTCATTACACCGCTGAGGAGCAAGACAGGAGATTACACATCTGAGGAGCAGGACAGGAGATTACACCGCTGAGGAGCAGGACAGGCCATTACACCGCTGAGGAGCAGGACAGGCCATTACACCCCTGAGGAGCGTGACAGGAGATTACACCGCTGAGGAGCAGGACAGGAGATTACACCTCTGAGGAGCGGGACAGGAGATTACACCCCTGGGGAGCAAGACAGGAGATTACACCGCTGAGGAGCGGGACAGGCCATTACAACCCTGAGGAGCAGGACATGCCATTACACCGCTGAGGAGCGAGACAGGAGATTACACCCCTGAGGAGCAGGACAGGTCATTACACCGCTGAGGAGCAGGACAGGTCATTACACAGCTGAGGAGCAGGACAGGAGATTACACCCCTGAGGAGCAGGACAGCCCATTACACCGCTGAGGAGCAGGACAGGTCATTACACCCCTGAGGAGCGTGACAGGAGATTACACCGCTGAGGAGCGGGACAGGAGATAACACCGCTGAGGAGCAGGACAGGCCATTACACCGCTGAGGAGCGTGACAGGAGATTACACCGCTGAGGAGCGTGACAGGAGATTACACTGCTGAGGAGCAGGACAGGAGATAACACAGCTGAGGAGCGGGACAGGAGATTACACCGCTGAGTGGGACAAGAGAAGCGGGACAGGTGATTACACCGCTGAGGAGCGGGACAGGAGATTACACCCTTGAGGAGCAGGACAGGAGATTACACCACTGAGGAGCGGGACAGGAGATTACACTACGGAGGAGCGGGACAGGAGATTACACCCCTAAGGAGCAAGACAGGCCATTACACCCCTGAGGAGCGGGACAGGCCATTACACCCCTGAGGAGCGGGACAGGAGATTACACCACTGAGGAGCGGGACAGGACATTACACCCCTGAGGAGCGGGACAGGAGATTACACTGCTGAGGAGCGGGACAGGAGATTACACCGCTGAGGAGCGGGACAGGAGATTACACCGCTGAGGAGCGGGACAGGAGATTACACCGCTGAGGAGCGGGACAGGAGATTACACCGCTGAGGAGCGGGACAGGAGAATACACCCCTGAGGAGCGGGACAGGAGATTACACCGCTGAGGAGCAGGACAGGAGATTACACCTCTGAGGAGCGGGACAGGAGATTACACCCCTGGGGAGCGGGACAGGAGATTACACCCCTGAGGAGCGGGACAGGAGATTACACAGTTGAGGAGCAGGACAGGAGATTACACCCCTGGGGAGCAGGACAGGAGATTACACCACTGAGGAGCAGGACAGGAGATTACACCACTGAGGAGCAGGACAGGAGATTACACCCCTGAGGAGCAGGATAGGCCATTACACCGCTGAGGAGCAGGACAGGAGATTACACCGCTGAGGAGCAGGACAGGAGATTACACCGCTGAGGAGCAGGACAGGAGATTACACCGCTGAGGAGCGGGACAGGAGATTACACCCCTGAGGAGCAGGACAGGAGATTACACCACTGAGGAGCAGGACAGGAGATTACACTACTGAGGAGCGGGACAGGCGATTACACCGCTGAGGAGCGGGACAGGCCATTACACCACTGAGGAGTGGGACAGGCCATTACACCCCTGAGGAGCGGGACAGGCCATTACACCCCTGAGGAGCGGGACAGGCCATTACACCCCTGAGGAGCGGGACAGGCCATTACACCCCTGAGTAGCGTGACAGGCCATTACACCGCTGAGGAGCGGGACAGGAGAGTACACCGCTGAGGAGCGGGACAGGAGAGTACACCGCTGAGGAGCGGGACAGGAGATTACACATCTGAGGAGCGGGACAGGAGATTACACCCCTGAGGAGCGGGACAGGAGATTACACCCCTGAGGAGCGGGACAGGAGATTACACCGCTGAGGAGTGGGACAGGAGATTACACCCCTGAGGAGCGGGACAGGAGATTACACCCCTGAGGAGCGGGACAGGAGATTACACCGCTGAGGAGCGGGACAGGAGATTACACCTCTGAGGAGCGGGACAGGAGATTACACCCCTGGGGAGCGGGACAGGAGATTACACCCCTGAGGAGCAGGACAGGAGATTACACCCCTGAGGAGCGGGACAGGAGATTACACCGCTGAGGAGCAGGACAGGAGATTACACCTCTGAGGAGCAGGACAGGAGATTACACCCCTGGGGAGCAGGACAGGAGATTACACCCCTGAGGAGCGGGACAGGAGATTACACCTCTGAGGAGCGGGACAGGAGATTACACCACTGAGGAGCGGGACAGGAGATTACGCCACTGAGGAGCAGGACAGGCCATTACACCCCTGAGGAGCAGGACAGGCCATTACACCGCTGAGGAGCAGGACAAGAGATTACACAGCTGAGGAGCAGGACAGGGGATTACACCGCTGAGGAGCGGGACAGGAGATTACACCCCTGAGGAGCGGGACAAGAGATTACACCTCTGAGGAGCAAGACAGGCCATTACACCCCTGAGGAGCGGGACAGGCCATTACACCGCTGAGGAGCGGGACAGGAGATTACACCGTTGAGGAGCGGGACAGGAGATTACACCCCTGAGGAGCAAGACAGGCCAATACACCGCTGAGGAGCAGGACAGGAGATTACACTGCTGAGGAGCAGGACAGGAGATTACACCGCTGAGGAGTGGGACAAGAGAAGCGGGACAGGTGATTACACCGCTGAGGAGCGGGACAGGAGATTACACCCTTTAGGAGCAGGACAGGAGATTACACCACTGAGGAGCGGGACAGGAGATTACACTACGGAGGAGCGGGACAGGCGATTACACCCCTAAGGAGCAAGACAGGCCATTACACCCCTGAGGAGCGGGACAGGCCATTACACCCCTGAGGAGCGGGACAGGAGATTACACCACTGAGGAGCGGGACAGGACATTACACCCCTGAGGAGCGGGACAGGAGATTACACCGCTGAGGAGCGGGACAGGAGATTACACCGCTGAGGAGCGGGACAGGAGATTACACCGCTGAGGAGCAGGACAGGAGAATACACCCCTGAGGAGCGGGACAGGAGATTACACCGCTGAGGAGCGGGACAGGAGATTACACCACAGAGGAGCAGGACAGGAGATTACACCGCTGAGGAGCAGGACAGGAGAATACACCCCTGAGGAGCGGGACAGGAGATTACACCGCTGAGGAGCGGGACAGGAGATTACACCTCTGAGGAGCGGGACAGGAGATTACACCCCTGGGGAGCGGGACAGGAGATTACACCGCTGAGGAGCGGGACAGGAGATTACACCTCTGAGGAGCGGGACAGGAGATTACACCTCTGAGGAGCGGGACAGGAGATTACACCCCTGGGGAGCGGGACAGGAGATTACACCCCTGAGGAGCAGGACAGGAGATTACACCCCTGAGGAGCGGGACAGGAGATTACACCGCTGAGGAGTGGGTCAGGAGATTACACCGCTGAGGAGCTGGACAGGAGATTACACCGCTGAGGAGCAGGACAGGCCATTACACCGCTGAGGAGCGGGACAGGCCATTACACCGCTGAGGAGCAGGACAGGCCATTACACCGCTGAGGAGCGGGACAGGTCATTACACCGCTGAGGAGCGGGACAGGTCATTACACCGCTGAGGAGCAGGACAGGTCATTACACCGCTGAGGAGCGGGACAGGTCATTACACCGCTTAGGAGCAGGACAGGTCATTACACCGCTGAGGAGCGGGACAGGTCATTACACCGCTGAGGAGCAGGACAGGCCATTACACCGCTGAGGAGCAGGACAGGCCATTACACCGCTGAGGAGCAGGACAGGAGATTACACCGCTGAGGAGCAGGACAGGTCATTACACCGCTGAGGAGCAGGACAGGAGATTACACCGCTGAGGAGCAGGACAGGTCATTACACCGCTGAGGAGCAGGACAGGTCATTACACCGCTGAGGAGCAGGACAGGCCATTACACCGCTGAGGAGCAGGACAGGCCATTACACCCCTGAGGAGCATGACAGGAGATTACACCGCTGAGGAGCAGGACAGGTCATTACACCGCTGAGGAGCAGGACAGGTCATTACACCGCTGAGGAGCAGGACAGGAGGTTACACCGCTGATAAGTGGGACAGGAGATAACACCGCTGAGGAGCAGGACAGGCCATTACACCGCTGAGGAGCATGACAGGAGATTACACCGCTGAGGAGCAGGACAGGTCATTACACCGCTGAGGAGCGGGACAGGTCATTACACCGCTGAGGAGCAGGACAGGTCATTACACCGCTGAGGAGCGGGACAGGTCATTACACCGCTGAGGAGCATGACAGGAGATTACACCGCTGAGGAGCAGGACAGGTCATTACACCGCTGAGGAGCAGGACAGGTCATTACACCGCTGAGGAGCAGGACAGGTCATTACACCGCTGAGGAGCAGGACAGGTCATTACACCGCTGAGGAGCAGGACAGGTCATTACACCGCTGAGGAGCAGGACAGGTCATTACACCGCTGAGGAGCAGGACAGGTCATTACACCGCTGAGGAGCAGGACAGGTCATTACACCGCTGAGGAGCAGGACAGGTCATTACACCGCTGAGGAGCAGGACAGGTCATTACACCGCTGAGGAGCATGACAGGAGATTACACCACTGAGGAGCAGGACAGGCCATTACACCGCTGAGGAGCAGGACAGGTCATTACACCGCTGAGGAGCAGGACAGGTCATTACATCTAAGAAATATAATTACAAGGGTGAGCGCACATGTGACCTCTGAAGAAACCGCCACCCACAAAAGGTGGAGAAACGCGTCAGGTGACCTAAGGACGTTAGGTGGAACGCAGGTGGAGCGCATTGGAAGCCGGAAGCTCCATCCAACCCGGAAGCCGCGGCACGCGGCCGAGCGCTCCCTGCCTTACTACACGCCTCGAGCGTGCTACCGCTCAGCTGGACACAGTTGCATGCCTCCAGTGTGATATAGCCCAACCGGAGACACAAGAACCGCCGCAGAGTGGGAGGGTAAGCATTGCCCATATGAGTGTCACGACGGGGGACTAACTGATTATGTAATCTATCAGCATCACATCTTTGACCAGTGCAAGCTGGTACCATACAATATTATCTGAGAAAAGCTGTTACACACTAATGGACTGTGCCATCGGGTGGTCTTCTGTATGCCGGCGGTCGGGCTCCCGGCGCTCAGTATACCGGCGCCGGGAGCCCGACAGCCGGCATACCGACACTTATTTTCCCTCGTGGGGGTCCACGACCCCCATAGAGGGAGAATAAAATAGTGTGGCGCGCGTAGCGCGCCACCGTGCCCGTAGCGTGGCGAGCGCAGCGAGCCCGCAAGGGGCTCATTTGCGCTCGCCACGCTGTCGGTATGCCGGCGGTCGGGCTCCCGGCGCCGGGATGCTGGTCGCCGGGAGCCCGACCGCCGGCCAGCCGTAGTGAACCCGTGCCATCAATACTTATTAAGGGACGTTTGGTTCTCTGCAAAGAGTGTGAGTTATTCAGCATAATCAATTCTTAACCAAATACTAACACTATTAATAAAAACTCCCTGGAGGGAGAAAACAGTTCCAATGACTAAGACTGTGCTTAAGGACTGTGTTTTGTTATAACCAATCACTAACCTATTGGCATGCATGCAAATCATTAATTGCTTGTAAAGCTCAATTGGCCAAAGCGGGGATATATGCATATTTTCACATTGTGATTTCCATTGTGATGTTCCTTTTTTATTTTGGTAATGTCTATTTAGTTTGTTTTTAAGGAATAAAAGATTTTTTATTAAACCAGCGGCCTAATTAACCATAAATTTTAATCACATGTGCGCTCACACTTGTAATTATTAGTGATGAGCGAGGTTCGGTTTTACTCGGTTTTACTCGGTTCTCAAAACGGCATCTTATTGGCTATCCAAAACACGTGACATCCGTGAGCCAATAAGATGCCGTTTTGAGAACCGAGTAAAACCGAGTAAAACCGAGTAAAACCGAATCCGCTCATCACTACTAATTATATTTCTTAGGTGCAGTGTCTCTTTATCTAGGAGGATACCCAGATCCTCCTTGTGTGAGCAGCCAATCAATATCTTAATTGTCAATATACTAAATTCTAGCGCCCACTTTGTATTGTATTTTGTTTTCAGGTCATTACATCCCTGAGGAGCAGGACAGGAGATTACACCGCTGAGGAGCAGGACAGGAGATTACACCGCTGAGGAGCAGGACAGGCCATTACACCCCTGAGGAGCAGGACAGGCCATTACACCCCTGAGGAGCAGGACAGGAGATTACACCGCTGAGGAGCAGGACAGGCCATTACACCCCTGAGGAGCATGACAGGAGATTACACCCCTGAGGAGCAGGACAGGTCATTACACCGCTGAGGAGCAGGACAGGCCATTAAACCGCTGAGGAGCGGGACAGGCCATTACACCGCTGAGGAGCGGGACAGGAGATTACACATCTGAGGAGCAGGACAGGCCATTACACCGCTGAGGATCGGGACAGGAGATTACACCGCTGAGGAGCAGGACAGGCCATTACACCGCTGAGGATCGGGACAGGAGATTACACCACTGAGGAGCAGGACAGGCCATTACACCACTGAGGATCGGGACAGGAGATTACACCGCTGAGGAGCAGGACAGGCCATTACACCGCTGAGGAGCAGGACAGGTCATTACACTGCTGAGGAGCAGGACAGGCCATTACACCGCTGAGGAGCAGGACAGGCCAATACACAGCTGAGGAGCAGGACAGGTCATTACACCGCTGAGGAGCAGGACAGGAGGTTACACCGCTGAGGAGCGGGACAGGAGATTACACCGCTGAGAAGTGGGACAGGAGATTACACCGCTGAGGAGCGGGACAGGAGATTACACCGCTGAGGAGCAGGACAGGTCATTACACCGCTGAGGAGCAGGACAGGAGATTACACCGCTGAGGAGCAGGACAGGTCATTACACCGCTGAGGAGCAGGACAGGAGATTACACCACTGAGGAGCGGGACAGGAGATTACACCACTGAGGAGCGGGACAGGAGATTACACCCCCGAGGAGCGGGACAGGAGATTACACCGCTGAGGAGCAGGACAGGTCATTACACCGCTGAGGAGCAGGACAGGCCATTACACCGCTGAGGAGCAGGACAGGAGATTACACAGCTGAGGAGCAGGACAGGAGGTTACACCGCTGAGGAGCAGGACAGGTCATTACACCGCTGAGGAGCAGGACAGGCCATTACATCCCTGAGGAGCGTGACAGGAGATTACACCGCTGAGGAGCGGGACAGGCCATTACACCGCTGAGGAGCGGGACAGGAGATTACACCGCTGAGGAGCGGGACAGGAGATTACACCGCTGAGGAGCAGGACAGGAGATTACACCGCTGAGGAGCAGGACAGGAGATTACACCACTGAGGAGCAGGACAGGTTATTACACCGCTGAGGAGCGGGACAAGCCATTACACCGCTGAGGAGCAGGACAGGAGATTACACCGCTGAGGAGCAGGACAGGTCATTACACCGCTGAGGAGCAGGACAGGCCATTACACCCCTGAGGAGCAGGACAGGCCATTACACCGCTGAGGAGCAGGACAGGTCATTACACCGCTGAGGAGCAAGACAGGAGATTACACAGCTGAGGAGCAGGACAGGAGATTACACCGCTGAGGAGCGGGACAGGAGATTACACCGCTGAGGAGCGGGACAGGAGATTACACCGCTGAGGAGCAGGACAGGAGATTACACCTCTGAGGAGCGGGACAGGAGATTACACCCCTGGGGAGCGGGACAGGAGATTACACCCCTGAGGAGCGGGACAGGAGATTACACCGCTGAGGAGCGGGACAGGCCATTACAACCCTGAGGAGCAGGACAGGCCATTACACCCCTGAGGAGCAGGACAGGCCATTACACCGCTGAGGAGCAGGACAGGTCATTACACCGCTGAGGAGCAAGACAGGAGATTACACATCTGAGGAGCAGGACAGGAGATTACACCGCTGAGGAGCAGGACAGGCCATTACACCGCTGAGGAGCAGGACAGGCCATTACACCCCTGAGGAGCGTGACAGGAGATTACACCGCTGAGGAGCAGGACAGGAGATTACACCTCTGAGGAGCGGGACAGGAGATTACACCCCTGGGGAGCAAGACAGGAGATTACACCGCTGAGGAGCGGGACAGGCCATTACAACCCTGAGGAGCAGGACATGCCATTACACCGCTGAGGAGCGAGACAGGAGATTACACCCCTGAGGAGCAGGACAGGTCATTACACCGCTGAGGAGCAGGACAGGTCATTACACAGCTGAGGAGCAGGACAGGAGATTACACCCCTGAGGAGCAGGACAGCCCATTACACCGCTGAGGAGCAGGACAGGTCATTACACCCCTGAGGAGCGTGACAGGAGATTACACCGCTGAGGAGCGGGACAGGAGATAACACCGCTGAGGAGCAGGACAGGCCATTACACCGCTGAGGAGCGTGACAGGAGATTACACCGCTGAGGAGCGTGACAGGAGATTACACTGCTGAGGAGCAGGACAGGAGATAACACAGCTGAGGAGCGGGACAGGAGATTACACCGCTGAGTGGGACAAGAGAAGCGGGACAGGTGATTACACCGCTGAGGAGCGGGACAGGAGATTACACCCTTGAGGAGCAGGACAGGAGATTACACCACTGAGGAGCGGGACAGGAGATTACACTACGGAGGAGCGGGACAGGAGATTACACCCCTAAGGAGCAAGACAGGCCATTACACCCCTGAGGAGCGGGACAGGCCATTACACCCCTGAGGAGCGGGACAGGAGATTACACCACTGAGGAGCGGGACAGGACATTACACCCCTGAGGAGCGGGACAGGAGATTACACTGCTGAGGAGCGGGACAGGAGATTACACCGCTGAGGAGCGGGACAGGAGATTACACCGCTGAGGAGCGGGACAGGAGATTACACCGCTGAGGAGCGGGACAGGAGATTACACCGCTGAGGAGCGGGACAGGAGATTACACCGCTGAGGAGCGGGACAGGAGAATACACCCCTGAGGAGCGGGACAGGAGATTACACCGCTGAGGAGCAGGACAGGAGATTACACCTCTGAGGAGCGGGACAGGAGATTACACCCCTGGGGAGCGGGACAGGAGATTACACCCCTGAGGAGCGGGACAGGAGATTACACAGTTGAGGAGCAGGACAGGAGATTACACCCCTGGGGAGCAGGACAGGAGATTACACCACTGAGGAGCAGGACAGGAGATTACACCACTGAGGAGCAGGACAGGAGATTACACCCCTGAGGAGCAGGATAGGCCATTACACCGCTGAGGAGCAGGACAGGAGATTACACCGCTGAGGAGCAGGACAGGAGATTACACCGCTGAGGAGCAGGACAGGAGATTACACCGCTGAGGAGCGGGACAGGAGATTACACCCCTGAGGAGCAGGACAGGAGATTACACCACTGAGGAGCAGGACAGGAGATTACACTACTGAGGAGCGGGACAGGCGATTACACCGCTGAGGAGCGGGACAGGCCATTACACCACTGAGGAGTGGGACAGGCCATTACACCCCTGAGGAGCGGGACAGGCCATTACACCCCTGAGGAGCGGGACAGGCCATTACACCCCTGAGGAGCGGGACAGGCCATTACACCCCTGAGGAGCGTGACAGGCCATTACACCGCTGAGGAGCGGGAGAGGAGAGTACACCGCTGAGGAGCGGGACAGGAGAGTACACCGCTGAGGAGCGGGACAGGAGATTACACATCTGAGGAGCGGGACAGGAGATTACACCCCTGAGGAGCGGGACAGGAGATTACACCCCTGAGGAGCGGGACAGGAGATTACACCGCTGAGGAGCGGGACAGGAGATTACACCCCTGAGGAGCGGGACAGGAGATTACACCCCTGAGGAGCGGGACAGGAGATTACACCGCTGAGGAGCGGGACAGGAGATTACACCTCTGAGGAGCGGGACAGGAGATTACACCCCTGGGGAGCGGGACAGGAGATTACACCCCTGAGGAGCAGGACAGGAGATTACACCCCTGAGGAGCGGGACAGGAGATTACACCTCTGAGGAGCAGGACAGGAGATTACACCTCTGAGGAGCAGGACAGGAGATTACACCCCTGGGGAGCAGGACAGGAGATTACACCCCTGAGGAGCGGGACAGGAGATTACACCTCTGAGGAGCGGGACAGGAGATTACACCACTGAGGAGCGGGACAGGAGATTACGCCACTGAGGAGCAGGACAGGCCATTACACCCCTGAGGAGCAGGACAGGCCATTACACCGCTGAGGAGCAGGACAAGAGATTACACAGCTGAGGAGCAGGACAGGGGATTACACCGCTGAGGAGCGGGACAGGAGATTACACCCCTGAGGAGCGGGACAAGAGATTACACCTCTGAGGAGCAAGACAGGCCATTACACCCCTGAGGAGCGGGACAGGCCATTACACCGCTGAGGAGCGGGACAGGAGATTACACCGTTGAGGAGCGGGACAGGAGATTACACCCCTGAGGAGCAAGACAGGCCAATACACCGCTGAGGAGCAGGACAGGAGATTACACTGCTGAGGAGCAGGACAGGAGATTACACCGCTGAGGAGTGGGACAAGAGAAGCGGGACAGGTGATTACACCGCTGAGGAGCGGGACAGGAGATTACACCCTTGAGGAGCAGGACAGGAGATTACACCACTGAGGAGCGGGACAGGAGATTACACTACGGAGGAGCGGGACAGGCGATTACACCCCTAAGGAGCAAGACAGGCCATTACACCCCTGAGGAGCGGGACAGGCCATTACACCCCTGAGGAGCGGGACAGGAGATTACACCACTGAGGAGCGGGACAGGACATTACACCCCTGAGGAGCGGGACAGGAGATTACACCGCTGAGGAGCGGGACAGGAGATTACACCGCTGAGGAGCGGGACAGGAGATTACACCGCTGAGGAGTAGGACAGGAGAATACACCCCTGAGGAGCGGGACAGGAGATTACACCGCTGAGGAGCGGGACAGGAGATTACACCACAGAGGAGCAGGACAGGAGATTACACCGCTGAGGAGCAGGACAGGAGAATACACCCCTGAGGAGCGGGACAGGAGATTACACCGCTGAGGAGCGGGACAGGAGATTACACCTCTGAGGAGCGGGACAGGAGATTACACCCCTGGGGAGCGGGACAGGAGATTACACCGCTGAGGAGCGGGACAGGAGATTACACCTCTGAGGAGCGGGACAGGAGATTACACCTCTGAGGAGCGGGACAGGAGATTACACCCCTGGGGAGCGGGACAGGAGATTACACCCCTGAGGAGCAGGACAGGAGATTACACCCCTGAGGAGCGGGACAGGAGATTACACCGCTGAGGAGTGGGTCAGGAGATTACACCGCTGAGGAGCTGGACAGGAGATTACACCGCTGAGGAGCAGGACAGGAGATTACACAGTTGAGGAGCGGGACATGAGATTACACCGCTGAGGAGCAGGACAGGAGATTACACCACTGAGGAGCAGGACAGGAGATTACACCTCTGAGGAGCAGGACAGGAGATTACACAGTTGAGGAGCGGGACAGGAGATTACACCACAGAGGAGCAGGACAGGAGATTACACCGCTGAGGAGCAGGACAGGAGATTACACCACTGAGGAGCAGGACAGGAGATTACACCCCTGAGGAGCAGGACAGGCCATTACACCGCTGAGGAGCAGGACAGGAGATTACACCGCTGAGGAGCGGGACAGGAGATTACACCGCTGAGGAGCGGGACAGGAGATTACACTGCTGAGGAGCGGGACAGGAGATTACACCGCTGAGGAGTGGGACAAGAGAAGCGGGACAGGAGATTACACCGCTGAGGAGCGGGACAGGAGATTACACCCCTGAGGAGCAGGACAGGAGATTACACCACTGAGGAGCGGGACAGGAGATTACACTACTGAGGAGCGGGACAGGCCATTACACCGCTGAGGAGCGGGACAGGCCATTACACCGCTGAGGAGCGGGACAGGCCATTACACCCCTGAGGAGCGGGACAGGCCATTACACCCCTGAGGAGCGGGACAGGCAATTACACCGCTGAGGAGCGGGACAGGAGAGTACACCGCTGAGGAGCGGGACAGGAGAGTACACCGCTGAGGAGCGGGACAGGAGATTACACCCCTGAGGAGCAGGACAGGAGATTACACCACTAAGGAGCGGGACAGGCCATTACACCCCTGAGGAGCGGGACAGGCAATTACACCGCTGAGGAGCGGGACAGGAGAGTACACCGCTGAGGAGCGGGACAGGAGAGTACACCGCTGAGGAGCGGGACAGGAGATTACACAGCTGAGGAGCGGGACAGGAGATTACACCGCTGAGGAGCTGGACAGGAGATTACACCGCTGAGGAGCGAGACAGGAGATTACACCGCTGAGGAGCGAGACAGGAGATTACACCCCTGAGGAGCAGGACAGGAGATTACACCTCTGAGGAGCGGGACAGGAGATTACACCTCTGAGGAGCGGGACAGGAGATTACACCCCTGAGGAGCGGGACAGGAGATTACACCGCTGAGGAGTGGGTCAGGAGATTACACCGCTGAGGAGCTGGACAGGAGATTACACCGCTGAGGAGCGGGACAAGAGATTACACCGCTGAGGAGCGGGACAGGAGATTACACCGCTGAGGAGCTGGACAGGAGATTACACCGCTGAGGAGCGAGACAGGAAATTACACCGCTGAGGAGCGAGACAGGAGATTACACAGTTGAGGAGCGGGACAGGAGATTACACCACAGAGGAGCAGGACAGGAGATTACACCGCTGAGGAGCGGGACAGGAGATTACACCCCTGAGGAGCGGGACAGGAGATTACACCCCTGAGGAGCAGGACAGGAGATTACACCTCTGAGGAGCGGGACAGGAGATTACACCACTGAGGAGCGGGACAGGAGATTACACCTCTGAGGAGCGGGACAGGAGATTACACCTCTGAGGAGCGGGACAGGCCATTACACCGCTGAGGAGCAGGACAGGAGATTACACCCTTGAGGAGCAGGACAGGAGATTACACAGTTGAGGAGCGGGACAGGAGATTACACCGCTGAGGAGCAGGACAGGAGATTACACCTCTGAGCAGGACAGGAGATTACACCACAGAGGAGCAGGACAGGAGATTACACCTCTGAGGAGCGGGACAGGAGATTACACCTCTGAGGAGCAGGACAGGAGATAACACCGCTGAGGAGCAGGACAGGAGATTACACCACAGAGGAGCAGGACAGGAGATTACACCGCTGAGGAGCAGGACAGGAGATTACACCACTGAGGAGCAGGACAGGAGATTACACCTCTGAGGAGCAGGACAGGAGATTACACCTCTGAGGAGCAGGACAAGAGATTACACCGCTGAGGAGCAGGACAGGAGATTACACCGCTGAGGAGCAGGACAGGAGATTACACCTCTGAGCAGGACAGGAGATTACACCTCTGAGCAGGACAGGAGATTACACCACAGAGGAGCAGGACAGGAGATTACACCGCTGAGGAGCAGGACAGGAGATTACACCGCTGAGGAGCAGGACAGGAGATTACACCACTGAGGAGCAGGACAGGAGATTACACCTCTGAGGAGCAGGACAGGAGATTACACCACAGAGGAGCAGGACAGGAGATTACACCGCTGAGGAGCAGGACAGGAGATAACACCGCTGAGGAGCAGGACAGGAGATAACACCGCTGAGGAGCAGGACAGGAGATAACACCGCTGAGGAGCAGGACAGGAGATTACACCACAGAGGAGCAGGACAGGAGATTACACCGCTGAGGAGCAGGACAGGAGATAACACCGCTGAGGAGCAGGACAGGAGATAACACCGCTGAGGAGCAGGACAGGAGATTACACCACAGAGGAGCAGGACAGGAGATTACACCGCTGAGGAGCAGGACAGGAGATAACACCGCTGAGGAGCAGGACAGGAGATAACACCGCTGAGGAGCAGGACAGGAGATAACACCGCTGAGGAGCAGGACAGGAGATTACACAGCTGAGGAGCAGGACAGGAGATTACACCACAGAGGAGCAGGACAGGAGATTACACCACAGAGGAGCAGGACAGGAGATTACACCCCTGAGGAGCAGGACAGGAGATTACACCTCTGAGGAGCAGGACAGGAGATTACACCCCTGAGGAGCAGGACAGGAGATTACACCGCTGAGGAGCAGGACAGGAGATTACACCACTGAGGAGCGGGATGGGGGGTGGCTTGAATTTAGGAGGCAGTACGCAGTCATGTGGAGGAGGAGGGAGGGGTGGCTGCACAATCACATCATCGTGGCCCTGCTATACAGTGGCAAGATAACCACCATTGTGCAATGGCGGGGGGGGGCGTCGCTACGATGACGTGTTTCAGCGCAAACCGCGTCAAGTGCTGCTGGGTCCGCCCACTTCACTCAGAAGTAGGCGGCTGGGTGGAGGGCAGAGGACCAGCTCTGGGAGACTTGACCACTGTTTTCGGGAGGCTCTTAGATGTTTCAGGAGAGAAGGCAAGTATAGTTTACAGGGACCGGCGTCCGCTCACCGAGCAGTCCATACAGCATTTTGCTGTGAATACGGGATAACGCGATACCTGCTGTAATTTATACGGACATTAGAAGTCACCCAGGAGTCCTGCACCTGTTTCTACAGATCACAGGAATCCGAGGCTACTTACAGTATATATATATATATATATAACTTACAGCAGACTCTGCATTGTTCCTTCCTCCTGAGCACAGTAGCGAGAGGCAGCGACGCCTGCGTCAGTGTTTATCAAGCTGTTGTGGCTGCAGATTTACGACGTGGTGACTGTGAGCTGAGCAGCTGCAGACGACTCCGCTGTAGCACAAAATGCAGAGAATAATATAAATGTATCAGGACGGTACATGATCCCCTATCCTGACACTGGCTGCCGATTCTGGCTCTGACAGCGAGGTCACTCCCATCTCTGGGGGCTGCCGCCGTGTCTGTAGGTCACCGCTCCACCATGCTGTATATATATATATATATATATATATATATATATACTGTACATACTTCTAGGCATTTTCTGAGACCCTGGGAACGGTCGTCGGGGACGTGTTCTGGATTACACAGTTGTGTTCCCTACCGTCCTGCGGAATATTTGTGTAAGATCACTTTTCTGCGTGTTCTGCAGGGGAGCGGGGGGTATCCCGTGGTTATGTACATGGTGGGCCTGGTCTCGCTGGCTTGGGAGGTTTTGTCTTACAGATTGGCCCATCGGGGGAGCGGGTCGGTGTGGCGGCTGATACTCAGAGTATCCCACCCGGCTAGGCCAGGTGTAAGATGGGGTGTCGGGTTCAGTTACACTACGCACCGTGAAACTGCCCCCCCGGGCTGCACACACTAATTGATTTTAAACTGTGTCTGTTGTGATCAGTGTACGGTCGTATTACACGGTTATTATCACATGTTACAGTTATTATTACATGCTGTATGGCGTTCTACATAGGCTGCAAGTAGCTGCGATAAATCAGGGGCATCCAGCTAGCATGTTACATCGCTCATCGGACGGCAGTAGAATGAGGGGTGCAGGCAATGCCGGGTGTCACTGATGGAGGGGTGCAGGGGGGCACCGGAGGAGTGACGGACAGTGGCGCACGCAGGGGGGGTTTCTGAGTACCTACAACCTTCCCCCCCATCCCCCTTTTGGGCATAATGCCTCAATTCACGGGTGCCATCTTGGCCTCGTCCTCTCCCATATACCCGCATATATAGGGCCCATTGACACTACTTACATGGCTCATCCTCCAAGAAGAGCTGCTGCATTGAAGGTAAGTGGTGCCGCGCCATTTTCCCGGAGACCTGTGCATGCGCACTAGACTGTGGGACAGCGCTAGGGTCGCCTAGTGCCCAGAGCTGCTGCGCTGCCGCTAGAGAGCAGGAGACCCAGTCGGAGGCTGCACACAGGCCTCCTCCTTTCTAGATGCGCCCCTGCATGGGAGGACGCAAGGAGGAATGAAGGTACGGGAAAAGGTGGGATAGAATAAGGGAGATGAGATGGGAGGACAGGAAAAGGAGCAATGGGGGTATGGGAGTAGGAGGAAAGGGAGGGATGGGTCACGGGAGAAGATTGGGTCTAGGATATAGATATAAATTGTGTGTGTGTGTGTGTGTGTGTGTGTGTGTGTGTGTGTGTGTGTGTGTGTGTGTGTGTGTGTGTGTGTGTGTGTGTGTGTGTGTGTGTGTATATCCAACCTGCTCAGCCGGCACTCCACAGGATATTTCAGTAACTTGCCAGGGTGCGCTCCAGAGGTTTGCCAACCTCACACATGCTCTCCCAATCAAAGAGTCACTCCTGGGCTGCCAATACGGTGAATCATTAAGGTGCTTTATTCAACGTTTCGGGGTACTGCCCCCCGTCATCAGGACACACAACCTTGTGTGTCCTGATGACGGGGGGCAGTACCCCGAAACGTTGAATAAAGCACCTTAATGATTCACCGTATTGGCAGCCCAGGAGTGACTCTTTGATTGGGAGAGTATATATATATATATATATATATATACATACACACACACACACACAGTGGATTCACATTATTCTGACCACCTCCTACATGTGACGTCGGCAGCGCGTAGCCCATGAAGTACATCACGTGTAGTGCGCTTGCTTGGTGGGTATATAAGGTGTGTGATGGGCCGTCTGCACACATATCACTCGTTGCTGGCTTGGTGGGTATATAAGGTGTGTGATAGGCCGTCTGCACACATATCACTCGTTGCTGGCTTGGTGGGTATATAAGGTGTGTGATGGGCCGTCTGCACACATATCACTCGTTGCTGGCTTGGTGGGTATATAAGGTGTGTGATAGGCCGTCTGCACACATATCACTCGTTGCTGGCTTGGTAGGTATATAAGGTGTGTGATAGGCCGTCTGCACACATATCACTCGATGCTGGCTTGGTGGGTATATAAGGTGTGTGATAGGCCGTCTGCACACATATCACTCGTTGCTGGCTTGGTGGGTATATAAGGGGTGTGATAGGCCGTCTGCACACATATCACTCGTTGCTGGCTTGGTGGGTATATAAAGTGTGTGATAGGCCGTCTGCACACATAGCACTCGCTGCTGACTTGGTCGGTATATAAAGTGTGTGATAGGCCATCTACACACATATCACTCGTTGCTGGCTTGGTGGGTATATAAGGTGTGTGATAGGCCGTCTGCACACATATCACTCATTGCTGGCTTGGTGGGTATATAAAGTGTGTGATAGGCCATCTACACACATATCACTCGTTGCTGGCTTGGTGGGTATATAAGGTGTGTGATAGGCCGTCTGCACACATATCACTCATTGCTGGCTTGGTGGGTATATAAGGTGTGTGATAGGCTGTCTGCACACATATCACACGTTGCTGGCTTGGTGGGTATATAAGGTGTGGGAGAGGCCGTCTGCACACATATCACTCGTTGCTGGCTTGGTTTGTATATAAGGTGTGCGATGGGCTGTCTGCACACATATCACTCGTTGCTGGCTTGGTGGGTATATAAGGTGTGTGATAGGCCGTCTACACACATATCACTCGTTGCTGGCTTGGTGGGTATATAAGGTGTGTGATAGGCCGTCTGCACACATATCACTCATTGCAGGCTTGGTGGGTATATAAGGTGTGTTATAGGCCGTCTGCACACATATCACACGTTGCTGGCTTGGTGGGTATATAAGGTGTGTGATAGGCCGTCTGCACACATATCACTCATTGCTGGCTTGGTGGGTATATAAGGGGTGTGATAGGCCGTCTGCACACATATAACTCGTTGCTGGCTTGGTGGGTATATAAAGAGTGTGATAGGCCGTCTGCACACATAGCACTCGCTGCTGACTTGGTCGGTATATAAAGTGTGTGATAGGCCATCTACACACATATCACTCGTTGCTGGCTTGGTGGGTATATAAGGTGTGTGATAGGCCGTCTGCACACATATCACTCATTGCTGGCTTGGTGGGTATATAAAGTGTGTGATAGGCCATCTACACACATATCACTCGTTGCTGGCTTGGTGGGTATATAAGGTGTGTGATAGGCCGTCTGCACACATATCACTCATTGCTGGCTTGGTGGGTATATAAGGTGTGTTATAGGCCGTCTGCACACATATCACACGTTGCTGGCTTGGTGGGTATATAAGGTGTGGGAGAGGCCGTCTGCACACATATCACTCGTTGCTGGCTTGGTTGGTATATAAGGTGTGCGATGGGCTGTCTGCACACATATCACTCGTTGCTGGCTTGGTGGGTATATAAGGTGTGTGATAGGCCGTCTGCATACATATCACTCGTTGCTGGCTTGGTGGGTATATAAGGTGTGTGATAGGCCGTCTGCACACATATCACTCGTTACTGGCTTGGTGGGTATATAAGGTGTGTGATAGGCCGTCTGCACACATATCACTCGTTGCTGGCTTGGTGGGTATATAAGGGGTGTGATAGGCCGTCTGCACACATATAACTCGTTGCTGGCTTGGTGGGTATATAAAGTGTGTGATAGGCCGTCTGCACACATAGCACTCGCTGCTGACTTGGTCGGTATATAAAGTGTGTGATAGGCCATCTACACACATATCACTCGTTGCTGGCTTGGTGGGTATATAAGGTGTGTGATAGGCCGTCTGCACACATATCACTCATTGCTGGCTTGGTGGGTATATAAGGTGTGTGATAGGCCGTCTGCACACATATCACACGTTGCTGGCTTGGTGGGTATATAAGGTGTGGAAGAGGCCGTCTGCACACATATCACTCGTTGCTGGCTTGGTTGGTATATAAGGTGTGCGATGGGCTGTCTGCACACATATCACTCGTTGCTGGCTTGGTGGGTATATAAGGTGTGTGATAGGCCGTCTGCATACATATCACTCGTTGCTGGCTTGGTGGGTATATAAGGTGTGCGATGGGCTGTCTGCACACATATCACTCGTTGCTGGCTTGGTGGGTATATAAGGTGTGTGATAGGCCGTCTGCATACATATCCTGGCTTGGTGCGTATATAAGGTGTGTGATGGGCTGTCTGCACACATATCACTCGTTGCTGGCTTGGTGGGTATATAAGGTGTGTGATAGGCCGTCTGCACACATATCACTCCATGCTGGCTTGGTGGGTATATAAGGTGTGTGATAGGCTGTCTGCACACATATCACTCGTTGCTGGCTTGGTGGGTATATAAGGTGTGCGATAGGCCGTCTGCACACATATCACTCCATGCTGGCTTGGTAGGTATATAAGGTGTGTGATAGGCCGTCTGCACACATATCACTCGTTGCTGGCTTGGTGGGTATATAAGGTGTGCGATAGGCCATCTGCACACATATCACTCGTTGCTGGCTTGGTAGGTATATAAGGTGTGCGATAGGCCGTCTGCACACATATCACTCGTTGCTGGCTTGGTGGGTATTTAAGGTGTGCGATAGGCCGTCTGCACACATATCACTCGTTGCTGGCTTGGTGGGTATATAAGGTGTGCGATAGGCCATCTGCACACATATCACTTGTTGCTGGCTTGGTGGGTATATAAGGTGTGTGATAGGCCGTCTGCACACATATCACTCGTTGCTGGCTTGGTGGGTATATAAGGTGTGTGATAGGCCGTCTGCACACATATCACTCGTTGCTGGCTTGGTGGGTATATAAGGGGTGTGATAGGCCGTCTGCACACATATCACTCGTTGCTGGGTTGGTGGGTATATAAGGTGTGTGATAGGCCGTCTGCACACATATCACTCATTGCTGGCTTGGTGGGTATATAAGGTGTGTGATAGGTCGTCTGCACACATATCACTCGTTGCTGGCTTGGTGGGTATATAAGGTGTGCGATGGGCTGTCTGCACACATATCACTCGTTGCTGGCTTGGTGGGTATATAAGGTGTGTGATAGGCCGTCTGCATACATATCACTCGTTGCTGGCGCGGTGGGTATATAAGGTGTGTGATGGGCTGTCTGCACACATATCACTCATTGCTGGCCTGGTGGGTATATAAGGTGTGTGATAGGCCGTCTGCACACATATCACTCCATGCTGGCTTGGTGGGTATATAAGGTGTGTGATAGGCTGTCTGCACACATATCACTCGTTGCTGGCTTGGTGGGTATATAAGGTGTGCGATAGGCCATCTGCACACATATCACTCCATACTGGCTTGGTGAGTATATAAGGTGTGTGATAGGCCGTCTGCACACATATCACTCGTTGCTGGCTTGGTGGGTATATAAGGTGTGCGATGGGCTGTCTGCACACATATCACTCGTTGCTGGCTTGGTGGGTATATAAGGTGTGTGATAGGCCGTCTGCATACATATCACTCGTTGCTGGCTTGGTGGGTATATAAGGTGTGTGATGGGCTGTCTGCACACATATCACTCGTTGCTGGCTTGGTGGGTATATAAGGTGTGTGATAGGCCGTCTGCACACATATCACTCCATGCTGGCTTGGTGGGTATATAAGGTGTGTGATAGGCTGTCTGCACACATATCACTCATTGCTGGCTTGGTGGGTATATAAGGTGTGTGATAGGTCGTCTGCACACATATCACTCGTTGCTGGCTTGGTGGGTATATAAGGTGTGCGATGGGCTGTCTGCACACATATCACTCGTTGCTGGCTTGGTGGGTATATAAGGTGTGTGATAGGCCGTCTGCATACATATCACTCGTTGCTGGCTTGGTGTATATATACGGTGTGTGATGGGCTGTCTGCACACATATCACTCGTTGCTGGCTTGGTGGGTATATAAGGTGTGTGATAGGCCGTCTGCACACATATCACTCCATGCTGGCTTGGTGGGTATATAAGGTGTGTGATAGGCTGTCTGCACACATATCACTCGTTGCTGGCTTGGTGGGTATATAAGGTGTGCGATAGGCCGTCTGCACACATATCACTCCATGCTGGCTTGGTAGGTATATAAGGTGTGTGATAGGCCGTCTGCACACATATCACTCGTTGCTGGCTTGGTGGGTATATAAGGTGTGCGATGGGCTGTCTGCACACATATCACTCGTTGCTGGCTTGGTGGGTATATAAGGTGTGCGATAGGCCATCTGCACACATATCACTCGTTGCTGGCTTGGTGGGTATATAAGGTGTGCGATAGGCCGTCTGCACACATATCACTCGTTGCTGGCTTGGTGGGTATTTAAGGTGTGCGATAGGCCGTCTGCACACATATCACTCGTTGCTGGCTTGGTGGGTATATAAGATGTGCGATAGGCCATCTGCACACATATCACTTGTTGCTGGCTTGGTGGGTATATAAGGTGTGTGATAGGCCGTCTGCACACATATCACTCGTTGCTGGCTTGGTGGGTATATAAGGTGTGTGATAGGCCGTCTGCACACATATCACTCGTTGCTAGCTTGGTGGGTATATAAGGGGTGTGATAGGCCGTCTGCACACATATCACTCGTTGCTGGGTTGGTGGGTATATAAGGTGTGTGATAGGCCGTCTGCACACATATCACTCATTGCTGGCTTGGTGGGTATATAAGGTGTGTGATAGGTCGTCTGCACACATATCACTCGTTGCTGGCTTGGTGGGTATATAAGGTGTGCGATGGGCTGTCTGCACACATATCACTCGTTGCTGGCTTGGTGGGTATATAAGGTGTGTGATAGGCCGTCTGCATACATATCACTCGTTGCTGGCTTGGTGGGTATATAAGGTGTGTGATGGGCTGTCTGCACACATATCACTCGTTGCTGGCTTGGTGGGTATATAAGGTGTGTGATAGGCCGTCTGCACACATATCACTCCATGCTGGCTTGGTGGGTATATAAGGTGTGTGATAGGCTGTCTGCACACATATCACTCGTTGCTGGTGATAGGCCGTCTGCACACATATCACTCCATGCTGGCTTGGTGGGTATATAAGGTGTGTGATAGGCTGTCTGCACACATATCACTCGTTGCTGGCTTGGTGGGTATATAAGGTGTGTGATAGGCCGTCTGCACACATATCACACGTTGCTGGCTTGGTGGGTATATAAGGTGTGTGATAGGCCGTCTGCACACATATCACTTGTTGCTGGCTTGGTGGGTATATAAGGCGTGCGATAGGCCGTCTGCACACATATTACTCGTTGCTGGCTTGGTGAGTATATAAGGCGTGCGATAGCCATCTGCACACATATCACTCGTTGCTGGCTTGGTGGGTATATAAGGCGTGCGATAGGCCATCTGCACACAGATCACTCGATGCTGGCTTGGTGGGTATATAAGGGGTGTGATAGGCCGTCTGCACACATATCACTCGTTGCTGGCTTGGTGGGTATATAAGGTGTGCGATAGGCCGTCTGCACACATATCACTCGTTGCTGGCTTGGTGGGTATATAAGGTGTGGGAAAGGCCGTCTGCACACATATCACTCGTTGCTGGCTCGGTGGGTATATAAGGTGTGCGATAGGCCGTCTGCACACATATCACTCGTTGCTGGCTTGGTGGGTATATAAGGTGTGTGATAGGCCGTGTGCACACATATCACACGTTGCTGGCTTGGTGGGTATATAAGGTGTGTGATAGGTCGTCTGCACACATATCACTCGTTGCTGGCTTGGTGGGTATATAAGGTGTGCGATGGGCTGCCTGCACACATATCACTCGTTGCTGACTTGGTGGGTATATAAGGTGTGTGATAGGCCGTCTGCGTACATATCACTCGTTGCTGGCTTGGTGGGTATATTAGGTGTGTGATGGGCTGTCTGCACACATATCACTCGTTGCTGGCTTGGTGGGTATATAAGGTGTGTGATGGGCTGTCTGCACACATATCACTCGTTGCTGGCTTGGTGGGTATATAAGGTGTGCGATAGGCCGTCTGCACACATATCACTCCATGCTGGCTTGGTGGGTATATAAGGTGTGTGATGGGCTGTCTGCACACATATCACTCGTTGCTGGCTTGGTGGGTATATAAGGTGTGCGATAGGCCGTCTGCACACATATCACTCCATGCTGGCTTGGTGGGTATATAAGGTGTGTGATAGGCCGTCTGCACACATATCACTCGTTGCTGGCTTGGTGGGTATATAAGGTGTGTGATAGGCCGTCTGCACACATATCACTCGTTGCTGGCTTGGTGGGTATATAAGGTGTGTGATAGGCCGTCTGTACACATATCACTCGTTGCTGGCTTGGTGGGTATATAAGGTGTGTGATAGGTCGTCTGCACACATATCACTCGTTGCTGGCTTGGTGGGTATATAAGGTGTGTGATAGGCCGTCTGCATACATATCACTCGTTGCTGGCTTGGTGGGTATATAAGGTGTGTGATGGGCTGTCTGCACACATATCACTCGTTGCTGGCTTGGTGGGTATATAAGGTGTGCGATAGGCCGTCTGCACACATATCACTCCATGCTGGCTTGGTGGGTATATAAGGTGTGTGATGGGCTGTCTGCACACATATCACTCGTTGCTGGCTTGGTGGGTATATAATGTGTGCGATAGGCCGTCTGCACACATATCACTCCATGCTGGCTTGGTGGGTATATAAGGTGTGTGATAGGCCGTCTGCACACATATCACTCGTTGCTGGCTTGGTGGGTATATAAGGTGTGCGATGGGCTGTCTGCACACATATCACTCGTTGCTGGCTTGGTGGGTATATAAGGTGTGCGATTGGCCATCTGCACACATATCACTTGTTGCTGGCTTGGTGGGTATATAAGGTGTGTGATAGGCCGTCTGCACACATATCACTCGTTGCTGGCTTGGTGGGTATATAAGGTGTGTGATAGGCCGTCTGCACACATATCACTCGTTGCTGGCTTGGTGGGTATATAAGGCGTGTGATAGGACGTCTGCACACATATCACTCATTGCTGGGTTGGTGGGTATATAAGGTGTGTGATAGGCCTTCTGCACACACATCACTCGTTGCTGGCTTGGTGGGTATATAAGGTGTGTGATAGGACGTCTGCACACATATCACTCGTTGCTGGCTTGGTTGGTATATAAGGTGTGCGATGGGCCGTCTGCACACAATAACTCGTTGCTGGCTTGGTGGGTATATAAGGGGTGTGATAGGCCGTCTGCACACATATCACACGTTGCTGGCTTTGTGGGTATATAAGGGGTGTGATAGGCCGTCTGCACACATATCACTTGTTGCTGGCTTGGCGGGTATATAAGGTGTGGTAAAGGCCGTCTGCACACATATCACTCGTTGCTGGCTTGGTGGGTATATAAGGCGTGCGATAGGCCGTCTGCACACATATCACTCGTTGCTGGCTTGGTGGGTATATAAGGTGTGTGATAGGCCGTCTGCACACATATCACTTGTTGCTGGCTTGGTGGGTATATAAGGCGTGCGATAGGCCGTCTGCACACATATCACTCGTTGCTGGCTTGGTGAGTATATAAGGCGTACGATAGCCGTCTGCACACATATCACTCGTTGCTGGCTTGGTGGGTATATAAGGCGTGCGATAGGCCGTCTGCACACAGATCACTCGATGCTGGCTTGGTGGGTATATAAGGTGTGTGATAGGCCGTCTGCACACATATCACACGTTGCTGGCTTGGTGGGTATATAAGGTGTGCGATAGGCCGTCTGCACACATATCACTCGTTGCTGGCTTGGTGGGTATATAAGGTGTGGGAAAGGCCGTCTGCACACATATCACTCGTTGCTGGCTTGGTGGGTATATAAGGTGTGCGATAGGCCGTCTGCACACATATCACTCGTTGCTGGCTTGGTGGGTATATAAGGTGTGTGATAGGCCGTCTGCACACATATCACTCGTTGCTGGCTTGGTGGGTATATAAGGTGTGCGATAGGCCGTCTGCACACATATCACTCGTTGCTGGCTTGGTGGGTATATAAGGTGTGTGATAGGCCGTGTGCACACATATCACACGTTGCTGGCTTGGTGGGTATATAAGGTGTGTGATAGGTCGTCTGCACACATATCACTCGTTGCTGGCTTGGTGGGTATATAAGGTGTGCGATGGGCTGCCTGCACACATATCACTCGTTGCTGACTTGGTGGGTATATGAGGTGTGTGATAGGCCGTCTGCATACATATCACTCGTTGCTGGCTTGGTGGGTATATAAGGTGTGTGATGGGCTGTCTGCACACATATCACTCGTTGCTGGCTTGGTGGGTATATAAGGTGTGTGATGGGCTGTCTGCACACATATCACTCGTTGCTGGCTTGGTGGGTATATAAGGTGTGCGATAGGCCGTCTGCACACATATCACTCCATGCTGGCTTGGTGGGTATATAAGGTGTGTGATGGGCTGTCTGCACACATATCACTCGTTGCTGGCTTGGTGGGTATATAAGGTGTGCGATAGGCCGTCTGCACACATATCACTCCATGCTGGCTTGGTGGGTATATAAGGTGTGTGATAGGCCGTCTGCACACATATCACTCGTTGCTGGCTTGGTGGGTATATAAGGTGTGTGATAGGCCGTCTGCACACATATCACTCGTTGCTGGCTTGGTGGGTATATAAGGTGTGTGATAGGCCGTCTGTACACATATCACTCGTTGCTGGCTTGGTGGGTATATAAGGTGTGTGATAGGTCGTCTGCACACATATCACTCGTTGCTGGCTTGGTGGGTATATAAGGTGTGTGATAGGCCGTCTGCATACATATCACTCGTTGCTGGCTTGGTGGGTATATAAGGTGTGCGATAGGCCGTCTGCACACATATCACTCCATGCTGGCTTGGTGGGTATATAAGGTGTGTGATGGGCTGTCTGCACACATATCACTCGTTGCTGGCTTGGTGGGTATATAATGTGTGCGATAGGCCGTCTGCACACATATCACTCCATGCTGGCTTGGTGGGTATATAAGGTGTGTGATAGGCCGTCTGCACACATATCACTCGTTGCTGGCTTGGTGGGTATATAAGGTGTGCGATGGGCTGTCTGCACACATATCACTCGTTGCTGGCTTGGTGGGTATATAAGGTGTGCGATTGGCCATCTGCACACATATCACTTGTTGCTGGCTTGGTGGGTATATAAGGTGTGTGATAGGCCGTCTGCACACATATCACTCGTTGCTGGCTTGGTGGGTATATAAGGTGTGTGATAGGCCGTCTGCACACATATCACTCGTTGCTGGCTTGGTGGGTATATAAGGCGTGTGATAGGACGTCTGCACACATATCACTCGTTGCTGGGTTGGTGGGTATATAAGGTGTGTGATAGGCCTTCTGCACACACATCACTCGTTGCTGGCTTGGTGGGTATATAAGGTGTGTGATAGGACGTCTGCACACATATCACTCGTTGCTGGCTTGGTTGGTATATAAGGTGTGCGATGGGCCGTCTGCACACATATCACTCGTTGCTGGCTTGGTGGGTATATAAGGGGTGTGATAGGCCGTCTGCACACATATCACACGTTGCTGGCTTTGTGGGTATATAAGGGGTGTGATAGGCCGTCTGCACATATATCACTTGTTGCTGGCTTGGCGGGTATATAAGGTGTGTGATAAGCCGTCTGCACACATATCACTCGTTGCTGGCTTGGTGGGTATATAAGGTGTGTGATAGGCCGTCTGCACACATATCACTCGTTGCTGGCTTGGTGGGTATATAAGGTGTGCAATAGGCCGTCTGCACACATATCACTCGTTGCTGGCTTGGTGGGTATATAAGGTGTGTGATAGGCCGTCTGCACACAGATCACTCGATGCTGGCTTGGTGGGTATGTAAGGGGTGTGATAGGCTGTCTGCACACATATCACACGTTGCTGGCTTGGTGGGTATATAAGGTGTGTGATAGGCCGCCTGCACACATATCACTCGTTGCTGGCTTGGTGGGTATATAAGGTGTGTGATAGGCCGTCTGCACACATATTACTCGTTGCTGGCTTGGTGGGTATATAAAGTGTGTGATACGCCGTCTGCACACATATCACTCGTTGCTGGCTTGGTGGGTATATAAGGTGTGCGATAGATCGTCTGCACACATATCACTCATTGTTGGCTTGGTGGGTATATAAGGTGAGCGATAGGCCGTCTGCACACATATCACACGTTGCTGGCTTGGTGGGTATATAAGGTGTGTGATAGGCCATCTGCACACATATCACTCGTTGCTGGCTTGGTGGGTATATAAGGTGTGTGATAGGACGTCTGCACACATATCACTTGTTGCTGGCTTGGTGGGTATATAAGGGGTGTGATAGGCCGTCTGCACACATATTACTCGTTGCTGGCTTGGTGGGTATATAAGGTGTGCGATAGGCCGTCTGCACACATATCTCTCCTTGTTGGCTTGGTGGGTATATATGGTGTGCGATAGGCCGTGTGCACACATATCACTCAGTGCTGGCTTGGTGGGTATATATGGTGTGCGATAGGCCGTGTGCACACATATCACTCAGTGCTGGCTTGGTGGGTATATGTGGTGTGCGAAAGGCCGTCTGCACACATATCACTCAGTGCTGGCTTGGTTGGTATATATGGTGTGTGATAGGCCGTATGCACACATATCACACGTTGCTGGCTTGGTGGGTATATAAGGTGTGTGATAGGCCATCTGCACACATCTCACTTGTTGCTGGCTTGGTGGATATATAAGGTGTGTGATAGGCTGTCTGCACACATCTCACTTGTTGCTGGCTTGGTGGGTATATAAGGGGTGTGATAGGCCGTCTGCACACATATCACTCGTTGCTGGCTTGGTGGGTATATAAGGTGTGTGATAGGCCGTCTGCACACATCTCACTTGTTGCTGGCTTGGTGGGTATATATGGTGTGTGATAGGCCGTCTGCACACATATCACACGTTGCTGGCTTGGTGGGAATATAAGGTGTGTGATAGGCCGTCTGCACACATATCACACGTTGCTGGCTTGGTGGGTATATAAGGTGTGCGATAGGCCGTCTGCACACATATCACTCGTTGCTGGCTTGGTGGGTATATAAGGTGTGGGAAAGGCCGTCTGCACACATATCACTCGTTGCTGGCTTGGTGGGTATATAAGGTGTGCGATAGGCCGTCTGCACACATATCACTCGTTGCTGGCTTGGTGGGTATATAAGGTGTGTGATAGGCCGTCTGCACACATATCACTCGTTGCTGGCTTGGTGGGTATATAAGGTGTGCGATAGGCCGTCTGCACACATATCACTCGTTGCTGGCTTGGTGGGTATATAAGGTGAGTGATAGGCCGTGTGCACACATATCACACGTTGCTGGCTTGGTGGGTATATAAGGTGTGTGATAGGTCGTCTGCACACATATCACTCGTTGCTGGCTTGGTGGGTATATAAGGTGTGCGATGGGCTGCCTGCACACATATCACTCGTTGCTGACTTGGTGGGTATATAAGGTGTGTGATAGGCCGTCTGCATACATATCACTCGTTGCTGGCTTGGTGGGTATATAAGGTGTGTGATGGGCTGTCTGCACACATATCACTCGTTGCTGGCTTGGTGGGTATATAAGGTGTGTGATGGGCTGTCTGCACACATATCACTCGTTGCTGGCTTGGTGGGTATATAAGGTGTGCGATAGGCCGTCTGCACACATATCACTCCATGCTGGCTTGGTGGGTATATAAGGTGTGTGATGGGCTGTCTGCACACATATCACTCGTTGCTGGCTTGGTGGGTATATAAGGTGTGCGATAGGCCGTCTGCACACATATCACTCCATGCTGGCTTGGTGGGTATATAAGGTGTGTGATAGGCCGTCTGCACACATATCACTCGTTGCTGGCTTGGTGGGTATATAAGGTGTGTGATAGGCCGTCTGCACACATATCACTCGTTGCTGGCTTGGTGGGTATATAAGGTGTGTGATAGGCCGTCTGTACACATATCACTCGTTGCTGGCTTGGTGGGTATATAAGGTGTGTGATAGGTCGTCTGCACACATATCACTCGTTGCTGGCTTGGTGGGTATATAAGGTGTGTGATAGGCCGTCTGCATACATATCACTCGTTGCTGGCTTGGTGGGTATATAAGGTGTGTGATGGGCTGTCTGCACACATATCACTCGTTGCTGGCTTGGTGGGTATATAAGGTGTGCGATAGGCCGTCTGCACACATATCACTCCATGCTGGCTTGGTGGGTATATAAGGTGTGTGATGGGCTGTCTGCACACATATCACTCGTTGCTGGCTTGGTGGGTATATAATGTGTGCGATAGGCCGTCTGCACACATATCACTCCATGCTGGCTTGGTGGGTATATAAGGTGTGTGATAGGCCGTCTGCACACATATCACTCGTTGCTGGCTTGGTGGGTATATAAGGTGTGCGATGGGCTGTCTGCACACATATCACTCGTTGCTGGCTTGGTGGGTATATAAGGTGTGCGATTGGCCATCTGCACACATATCACTTGTTGCTGGCTTGGTGGGTATATAAGGTGTGTGATAGGCCGTCTGCACACATATCACTCGTTGCTGGCTTGGTGGGTATATAAGGTGTGTGATAGGCCGTCTGCACACATATCACTCGTTGCTGGCTTGGTGGGTATATAAGGCGTGTGATAGGACGTCTGCACACATATCACTCGTTGCTGGGTTGGTGGGTATATAAGGTGTGTGATAGGCCTTCTACACACACATCACTCGTTGCTGGCTTGGTGGGTATATAAGGTGTGTGATAGGACGTCTGCACACATATCACTCGTTGCTGGCTTGGTTGGTATATAAGGTGTGCGATGGGCCGTCTGCACACATATCACCCGTTGCTGGCTTGGTGGGTATATAAGGGGTGTGATAGGCCGTCTGCACACATATCACACGTTGCTGGCTTTGTGGGTATATAAGGGGTGTGATAGGCCGTCTGCACACATATCACTTGTTGCTGGCTTGGCGGGTATATAAGGTGTGTGATAAGCCGTCTGCACACATATCACTCGTTGCTGGCTTGGTGGGTATATAAGGTGTGTGATAGGCCGTCTGCACACATATCACTCGTTGCTGGCTTGGTGGGTATATAAGGTGTGCAATAGGCCGTCTGCACACATATCACTCGTTGCTGGCTTGGTGGGTATATAAGGTGTGTGATAGGCCGTCTGCACACAGATCACTCGATGCTGGCTTGGTGGGTATGTAAGGGGTGTGATAGGCTGTCTGCACACATATCACACGTTGCTGGCTTGGTGGGTATATAAGGTGTGTGATAGGCCGCCTGCACACATATCACTCGTTGCTGGCTTGGTGGGTATATAAGGTGTGTGATAGGCCGTCTGCACACATATTACTCGTTGCTGGCTTGGTGGGTATATAAAGTGTGTGATACGCCGTCTGCACACATATCACTCGTTGCTGGCTTGGTGGGTATATAAGGTGTGCGATAGATCGTCTGCACACATATCACTCATTGTTGGCTTGGTGGGTATATAAGGTGAGCGATAGGCCGTCTGCACACATATCACACGTTGCTGGCTTGGTGGGTATATAAGGTGTGTGATAGGCCATCTGCACACATATCACTCGTTGCTGGCTTGGTGGGTATATAAGGTGTGTGATAGGACGTCTGCACACATATCACTTGTTGCTGGCTTGGTGGGTATATAAGGGGTGTGATAGGCCGTCTGCACACATATTACTCGTTGCTGGCTTGGTGGGTATATAAGGTGTGCGATAGGCCGTCTGCACACATATCTCTCCTTGTTGGCTTGGTGGGTATATATGGTGTGCGATAGGCCGTGTGCACACATATCACTCAGTGCTGGCTTGGTGGGTATATATGGTGTGCGATAGGCCGTGTGCACACATATCACTCAGTGCTGGCTTGGTGGGTATATGTGGTGTGCGAAAGGCCGTCTGCACACATATCACTCAGTGCTGGCTTGGTTGGTATATATGGTGTGTGATAGGCCGTATGCACACATATCACACGTTGCTGGCTTGGTGGGTATATAAGGTGTGTGATAGGCCATCTGCACACATCTCACTTGTTGCTGGCTTGGTGGATATATAAGGTGTGTGATAGGCTGTCTGCACACATCTCACTTGTTGCTGGCTTGGTGGGTATATAAGGGGTGTGATAGGCCGTCTGCACACATATCACTCGTTGCTGGCTTGGTGGGTATATAAGGTGTGTGATAGGCCGTCTGCACACATCTCACTTGTTGCTGGCTTGGTGGGTATATATGGTGTGTGATAGGCCGTCTGCACACATATCACACGTTGCTGGCTTGGTGGGTATATAAGGTGTGTGATAGGCCGTCTGCACACATATCACACGTTGCTGGCTTGGTGGGTATATAAGGTGTGCGATAGGCCGTCTGCACACATATCACTCGTTGCTGGCTTGGTGGGTATATAAGGTGTGGGAAAGGCCGTCTGCACACATATCACTCGTTGCTGGCTTGGTGGGTATATAAGGTGTGCGATAGGCCGTCTGCACACATATCACTCGTTGCTGGCTTGGTGGGTATATAAGGTGTGTGATAGGCCGTCTGCACACATATCACTCGTTGCTGGCTTGGTGGGTATATAAGGTGTGCGATAGGCCGTCTGCACACATATCACTCGTTGCTGGCTTGGTGGGTATATAAGGTGTGTGATAGGCCGTGTGCACACATATCACACGTTGCTGGCTTGGTGGGTATATAAGGTGTGTGATAGGTCGTCTGCACACATATCACTCGTTGCTGGCTTGGTGGGTATATAAGGTGTGCGATGGGCTGCCTGCACACATATCACTCGTTGCTGACTTGGTGGGTATATAAGGTGTGTGATAGGCCGTCTGCATACATATCACTCGTTGCTGGCTTGGTGGGTATATAAGGTGTGTGATGGGCTGTCTGCACACATATCACTCGTTGCTGGCTTGGTGGGTATATAAGGTGTGTGATGGGCTGTCTGCACACATATCACTCGTTGCTGGCTTGGTGGGTATATAAGGTGTGCGATAGGCCGTCTGCACACATATCACTCCATGCTGGCTTGGTGGGTATATAAGGTGTGTGATGGGCTGTCTGCACACATATCACTCGTTGCTGGCTTGGTGGGTATATAAGGTGTGCGATAGGCCGTCTGCACACATATCACTCCATGCTGGCTTGGTGGGTATATAAGGTGTGTGATAGGCCGTCTGCACACATATCACTCGTTGCTGGCTTGGTGGGTATATAAGGTGTGTGATAGGCCGTCTGCACACATATCACTCGTTGCTGGCTTGGTGGGTATATAAGGTGTGTGATGGGCCGTCTGTACACATATCACTCGTTGCTGGCTTGGTGGGTATATAAGGTGTGTGATAGGTCGTCTGCACACATATCACTCGTTGCTGGCTTGGTGGGTATATAAGGTGTGTGATAGGCCGTCTGCATACATATCACTCGTTGCTGGCTTGGTGGGTATATAAGGTGTGTGATGGGCTGTCTGCACACATATCACTCGTTGCTGGCTTGGTGGGTATATAAGGTGTGCGATAGGCCGTCTGCACACATATCACTCCATGCTGGCTTGGTGGGTATATAAGGTGTGTGATGGGCTGTCTGCACACATATCACTCGTTGCTGGCTTGGTGGGTATATAATGTGTGCGATAGGCCGTCTGCACACATATCACTCCATGCTGGCTTGGTGGGTATATAAGGTGTGTGATAGGCCGTCTGCACACATATCACTCGTTGCTGGCTTGGTGGGTATATAAGGTGTGCGATGGGCTGTCTGCACACATATCACTCGTTGCTGGCTTGGTGGGTATATAAGGTGTGCGATTGGCCATCTGCACACATATCACTTGTTGCTGGCTTGGTGGGTATATAAGGTGTGTGATAGGCCGTCTGCACACATATCACTCGTTGCTGGCTTGGTGGGTATATAAGGTGTGTGATAGGCCGTCTGCACACATATCACTCGTTGCTGGCTTGGTGGGTATATAAGGCGTGTGATAGGACGTCTGCACACATATCACTCGTTGCTGGGTTGGTGGGTATATAAGGTGTGTGATAGGCCTTCTGCACACACATCACTCGTTGCTGGCTTGGTGGGTATATAAGGTGTGTGATAGGACGTCTGCACACATATCACTCGTTGCTGGCTTGGTTGGTATATAAGGTGTGCGATGGGCCGTCTGCACACATATCACCCGTTGCTGGCTTGGTGGGTATATAAGGGGTGTGATAGGCCGTCTGCACACATATCACACGTTGCTGGCTTTGTGGGTATATAAGGGGTGTGATAGGCCGTCTGCACACATATCACTTGTTGCTGGCTTGGCGGGTATATAAGGTGTGTGATAAGCCGTCTGCACACATATCACTCGTTGCTGGCTTGGTGGGTATATAAGGTGTGTGATAGGCCGTCTGCACACATATCACTCGTTGCTGGCTTGGTGGGTATATAAGGTGTGCAATAGGCCGTCTGCACACATATCACTCGTTGCTGGCTTGGTGGGTATATAAGGTGTGTGATAGGCCGTCTGCACACAGATCACTCGATGCTGGCTTGGTGGGTATGTAAGGGGTGTGATAGGCCGTCTGCACACATATCACACGTTGCTGGCTTGGTGGGTATATAAGGTGTGTGATAGGCCGCCTGCACACATATCACTCGTTGCTGGCTTGGTGGGTATATAAGGTGTGTGATAGGCCGTCTGCACACATATTACTCGTTGCTGGCTTGGTGGGTATATAAAGTGTGTGATACGCCGTCTGCACACATATCACTCGTTGCTGGCTTGGTGGGTATATAAGGTGTGCGATAGATCGTCTGCACACATATCACTCATTGTTGGCTTGGTGGGTATATAAGGTGAGCGATAGGCCGTCTGCACACATATCACACGTTGCTGGCTTGGTGGGTATATAAGGTGTGTGATAGGCCATCTGCACACATATCACTCGTTGCTGGCTTGGTGGGTATATAAGGTGTGTGATAGGTCGTCTGCACACATATCACTTGTTGCTGGCTTGGTGGGTATATAAGGGGTGTGATAGGCCGTCTGCACACATATTACTCGTTGCTGGCTTGGTGGGTATATAAGGTGTGCGATAGGCCGTCTGCACACATATCTCTCCTTGTTGGCTTGGTGGGTATATATGGTGTGCGATAGGCCGTGTGCACACATATCACTCAGTGCTGGCTTGGTGGGTATATATGGTGTGCGATAGGCCGTGTGCACACATATCACTCAGTGCTGGCTTGGTGGGTATATATGGTGTGCGAAAGGCCGTCTGCACACATATCACTCAGTGCTGGCTTGGTTGGTATATATGGTGTGTGATAGGCCGTATGCACACATATCACACGTTGCTGGCTTGGTGGGTATATAAGGTGTGTGATAGGCCATCTGCACACATCTCACTTGTTGCTGGCTTGGTGGATATATAAGGTGTGTGATAGGCTGTCTGCACACATCTCACTTGTTGCTGGCTTGGTGGATATATAAGGGGTGTGATAGGCCGTCTGCACACATATCACTCGTTGCTGGCTTGGTGGGTATATAAGGTGTGTGATAGGCCGTCTGCACACATCTCACTTGTTGCTGGCTTGGTGGGTATATATGGTGTGTGATAGGCCGTCTGCACACATATCACACGTTGCTGGCTTGGTGGGTATATAAGGTGTGTGATAGGCCGTCTGCACACATATCACACGTTGCTGGCTTGGTGGGTATATAAGGTGTGCGATAGGCCGTCTGCACACATATCACTCGTTGCTGGCTTGGTGGGTATATAAGGTGTGGGAAAGGCCGTCTGCACACATATCACTCGTTGCTGGCTTGGTGGGTATATAAGGTGTGCGATAGGCCGTCTGCACACATATCACTCGTTGCTGGCTTGGTGGGTATATAAGGTGTGTGATAGGCCGTCTGCACACATATCACTCGTTGCTGGCTTGGTGGGTATATAAGGTGTGCGATAGGCCGTCTGCACACATATCACTCGTTGCTGGCTTGGTTGGTATATAAGGTGTGTGATAGGCCGTGTGCACACATATCACACGTTGCTGGCTTGGTGGGTATATAAGGTGTGTGATAGGTCGTCTGCACACATATCACTCGTTGCTGGCTTGGTGGGTATATAAGGTGTGCGATGGGCTGCCTGCACACATATCACTCGTTGCTGACTTGGTGGGTATATAAGGTGTGTGATAGGCCGTCTGCATACATATCACTCGTTGCTGGCTTGGTGGGTATATAAGGTGTGTGATGGGCTGTCTGCACACATATCACTCGTTGCTGGCTTGGTGGGTATATAAGGTGTGTGATGGGCTGTCTGCACACATATCACTCGTTGCTGGCTTGGTGGGTATATAAGGTGTGCGATAGGCCGTCTGCACACATATCACTCCATGCTGGCTTGGTGGGTATATAAGGTGTGTGATGGGCTGTCTGCACACATATCACTCGTTGCTGGCTTGGTGGGTATATAAGGTGTGCGATAGGCCGTCTGCACACATATCACTCCATGCTGGCTTGGTGGGTATATAAGGTGTGTGATAGGCCGTCTGCACACATATCACTCGTTGCTGGCTTGGTGGGTATATAAGGTGTGTGATAGGCCGTCTGCACACATATCACTCGTTGCTGGCTTGGTGGGTATATAAGGTGTGTGATAGGCCGTCTGTACACATATCACTCGTTGCTGGCTTGGTGGGTATATAAGGTGTGTGATAGGTCGTCTGCACACATATCACTCGTTGCTGGCTTGGTGGGTATATAAGGTGTGTGATAGGCCGTCTGCATACATATCACTCGTTGCTGGCTTGGTGGGTATATAAGGTGTGTGATGGGCTGTCTGCACACATATCACTCGTTGCTGGCTTGGTGGGTATATAAGGTGTGCGATAGGCCGTCTGCACACATATCACTCCATGCTGGCTTGGTGGGTATATAAGGTGTGTGATGGGCTGTCTGCACACATATCACTCGTTGCTGGCTTGGTGGGTATATAATGTGTGCGATAGGCCGTCTGCACACATATCACTCCATGCTGGCTTGGTGGGTATATAAGGTGTGTGATGGGCTGTCTGCACACATATCACTCGTTGCTGGCTTGGTGGGTATATAAGGTGTGCGATAGGCCGTCTGCACACATATCACTCCATGCTGGCTTGGTGGGTATATAAGGTGTGTGATGGGCTGTCTGCACACATATCACTCGTTGCTGGCTTGGTGGGTATATAAGGTGTGCGATAGGCCGTCTGCACACATATCACTCCATGCTGGCTTGGTGGGTATATAAGGTGTGTGATAGGCCGTCTGCACACATATCACTCGTTGCTGGCTTGGTGGGTATATAAGGTGTGTGATAGGCCGTCTGCACACATATCACTCGTTGCTGGCTTGGTGGGTATATAAGGTGTGTGATAGGCCGTCTGTACACATATCACTCGTTGCTGGCTTGGTGGGTATATAAGGTGTGTGATAGGTCGTCTGCACACATATCACTCGTTGCTGGCTTGGTGGGTATATAAGGTGTGTGATAGGCCGTCTGCATACATATCACTCGTTGCTGGCTTGGTGGGTATATAAGGTGTGTGATGGGCTGTCTGCACACATATCACTCGTTGCTGGCTTGGTGGGTATATAAGGTGTGCGATAGGCCGTCTGCACACATATCACTCCATGCTGGCTTGGTGGGTATATAAGGTGTGTGAAGGGCTGTCTGCACACATATCACTCGTTGCTGGCTTGGTGGGTATATAATGTGTGCGATAGGCCGTCTGCACACATATCACTCCATGCTGGCTTGGTGGGTATATAAGGTGTGTGATAGGCCGTCTGCACACATATCACTCGTTGCTGGCTTGGTGGGTATATAAGGTGTGCGATGGGCTGTCTGCACACATATCACTCGTTGCTGGCTTGGTGGGTATATAAGGTGTGCGATTGGCCATCTGCACACATATCACTTGTTGCTGGCTTGGTGGGTATATAAGGTGTGTGATAGGCCGTCTGCACACATATCACTCGTTGCTGGCTTGGTGGGTATATAAGGTGTGTGATAGGCCGTCTGCACACATATCACTCGTTGCTGGCTTGGTGGGTATATAAGGCGTGTGATAGGACGTCTGCACACATATCACTCGTTGCTGGGTTGGTGGGTATATAAGGTGTGTGATAGGCCTTCTGCACACACATCACTCGTTGCTGGCTTGGTGGGTATATAAGGTGTGTGATAGGACGTCTGCACACATATCACTCGTTGCTGGCTTGGTTGGTATATAAGGTGTGCGATGGGCCGTCTGCACACATATCACTCGTTGCTGGCTTGGTGGGTATATAAGGGGTGTGATAGGCCGTCTGCACACATATCACACGTTGCTGGCTTTGTGGGTATATAAGGGGTGTGATAGGCCGTCTGCACACATATCACTTGTTGCTGGCTTGGCGGGTATATAAGGTGTGTGATAAGCCGTCTGCACACATATCACTCGTTGCTGGCTTGGTGGGTATATAAGGTGTGTGTAGGCCGTCTGCACACATATCACTCGTTGCTGGCTTGGTGGGTATATAAGGTGTGCAATAGGCCGTCTGCACACATATCACTCGTTGCTGGCTTGGTGGGTATATAAGGTGTGTGATAGGCCGTCTGCACACAGATCACTCGATGCTGGCTTGGTGGGTATGTAAGGGGTGTGATAGGCCGTCTGCACACATATCACACGTTGCTGGCTTGGTGGGTATATAAGGTGTGTGATAGGCCGCCTGCACACATATCACTCGTTGCTGGCTTGGTGGGTATATAAGGTGTGTGATAGGCCGTCTGCACACATATTACTCGTTGCTGGCTTGGTGGGTATATAAAGTGTGTGATACGCCGTCTGCACACATATCACTCGTTGCTGGCTTGGTGGGTATATAAAGTGTGCGATAGATCGTCTGCACACATATCACTCATTGTTGGCTTGGTGGGTATATAAGGTGAGCGATAGGCCGTCTGCACACATATCACACGTTGCTGGCTTGGTGGGTATATAAGGTGTGTGATAGGCCATCTGCACACATATCACTCGTTGCTGGCTTGGTGGGTATATAAGGTGTGTGATAGGACGTCTGCACACATATCACTTGTTGCTGGCTTGGTGGGTATATAAGGGGTGTGATAGGCCGTCTGCACACATATTACTCGTTGCTGGCTTGGTGGGTATATAAGGTGTGCGATAGGCCGTCTGCACACATATCTCTCCTTGTTGGCTTGGTGGGTATATATGGTGTGCGATAGGCCGTGTGCACACATATCACTCAGTGCTGGCTTGGTGGGTATATATGGTGTGCGATAGGCCGTGTGCACACATATCACTCAGTGCTGGCTTGGTGGGTATATATGGTGTGCGACAGGCCGTCTGCACACATATCACTCAGTGCTGGCTTGGTTGGTATATATGGTGTGTGATAGGCCGTATGCACACATATCACACGTTGCTGGCTTGGTGGGTATATAAGGTGTGTGATAGGCCATCTGCACACATCTCACTTGTTGCTGGCTTGGTGGATATATAAGGTGTGTGATAGGCTGTCTGCACACATCTCACTTGTTGCTGGCTTGGTGGGTATATAAGGGGTGTGATAGGCCGTCTGCACACATATCACTCGTTGCTGGCTTGGTGGGTATATAAGGTGTGTGATAGGCCGTCTGCACACATCTCACTTGTTGCTGGCTTGGTGGGTATATATGGTGTGTGATAGGCCGTCTGCACACATATCACTCGTTGCTGGCTTGGTGGGTATATAAGGTGTGCGATAGGCCGTCTGCACACATATCACTCGTTGCTGGCTTGGTGGGTATATAAGGTGTGTGATAGGCCGTCTGCACACATATCACTCGTTGCTGGCTTGGTGGGTATATAAGGTGTGTGATAGGCCGTCTGCACACATATCACTCGTTGCTGGCTTGGTGGGTATATAAGGTGTGCGATAGGCCGTCTGCACACATATCACTCGTTGCTGGCTTGGTGGGTATATAAGGTGTGTGATAGGCCGTGTGCACACATATCACACGTTGCTGGCTTGGTGGGTATATAAGGTGTGTGATAGGTCGTCTGCACACATATCACTCGTTGCTGGCTTGGTGGGTATATAAGGTGTGCGATGGGCTGCCTGCACACATATCACTCGTTGCTGACTTGGTGGGTATATAAGGTGTGTGATAGGCCGTCTGCATACATATCACTCGTTGCTGGCTTGGTGGGTATATAAGGTGTGTGATGGGCTGTCTGCACACATATCACTCGTTGCTGGCTTGGTGGGTTTATAAGGTGTGTGATGGGCTGTCTGCACACATATCACTCGTTGCTGGCTTGGTGGGTATATAAGGTGTGCGATAGGCCGTCTGCACACATATCACTCCATGCTGGCTTGGTGGGTATATAAGGTGTGTGATGGGCTGTCTGCACACATATCACTCGTTGCTGGCTTGGTGGGTATATAAGGTGTGCGATAGGCCGTCTGCACACATATCACTCCATGCTGGCTTGGTGGGTATATAAGGTGTGTGATAGGCCGTCTGCACACATATCACTCGTTGCTGGCTTGGTGGGTATATAAGGTGTGTGATAGGCCGTCTGCACACATATCACTCGTTGCTGGCTTGGTGGGTATATAAGGTGTATGATAGGCCGTCTGTACACATATCACTCGTTGCTGGCTTGGTGGGTATATAAGGTGTGTGATAGGTCGTCTGCACACATATCACTCGTTGCTGGCTTGGTGGGTATATAAGGTGTGTGATAGGCCGTCTGCATACATATCACTCGTTGCTGGCTTGGTGGGTATATAAGGTGTGTGATGGGCTGTCTGCACACATATCACTCGTTGCTGGCTTGGTGGGTATATAAGGTGTGCGATAGGCCGTCTGCACACATATCACTCCATGCTGGCTTGGTGGGTATATAAGGTGTGTGATGGGCTGTCTGCACACATATCACTCGTTGCTGGCTTGGTGGGTATATAATGTGTGCGATAGGCCGTCTGCACACATATCACTCCATGCTGGCTTGGTGGGTATATAAGGTGTGTGATAGGCCGTCTGCACACATATCACTCGTTGCTGGCTTGGTGGGTATATAAGGTGTGCGATGGGCTGTCTGCACACATATCACTCGTTGCTGGCTTGGTGGGTATATAAGGTGTGCGATTGGCCATCTGCACACATATCACTTGTTGCTGGCTTGGTGGGTATATAAGGTGTGTGATAGGCCGTCTGCACACATATCACTCGTTGCTGGCTTGGTGGGTATATAAGGTGTGTGATAGGCCGCCTGCACACATATCACTCGTTGCTGGCTTGGTGGGTATATAAGGTGTGTGATAGGCCGTCTGCACACATATTACTCGTTGCTGGCTTGGTGGGTATATAAAGTGTGTGATACGCCGTCTGCACACATATCACTCGTTGCTGGCTTGGTGGGTATATAAGGTGTGCGATAGATCGTCTGCACACATATCACTCATTGTTGGCTTGGTGGGTATATAAGGTGAGCGATAGGCCGTCTGCACACATATCACACGTTGCTGGCTTGGTGGGTATATAAGGTGTGTGATAGGCCATCTGCACACATATCACTCGTTGCTGGCTTGGTGGGTATATAAGGTGTGTGATAGGATGTCTGCACACATATCACTTGTTGCTGGCTTGGTGGGTATATAAGGGGTGTGATAGGCCGTCTGCACACATATTACTCGTTGCTGGCTTGGTGGGTATATAAGGTGTGCGATAGGCCGTCTGCACACATATCTCTCCTTGTTGGCTTGGTGGGTATATATGGTGTGCGATAGGCCGTGTGCACACATATCACTCAGTGCTGGCTTGGTGGGTATATATGGTGTGCGATAGGCCGTGTGCACACATATCACTCAGTGCTGGCTTGGTGGGTATATATGGTGTGCGAAAGGCCGTCTGCACACATATCACTCAGTGCTGGCTTGGTTGGTATATATGGTGTGTGATAGGCCGTATGCACACATATCACACGTTGCTGGCTTGGTGGGTATATAAGGTGTGTGATAGGCCATCTGCACACATCTCACTTGTTGCTGGCTTGGTGGATATATAAGGTGTGTGATAGGCTGTCTGCACACATCTCACTTGTTGCTGGCTTGGTGGGTATATAAGGGGTGTGATAGGCCGTCTGCACACATATCACTCGTTGCTGGCTTGGTGGGTATATAAGGTGTGTGATAGGCCGTCTGCACACATCTCACTTGTTGCTGGCTTGGTGGGTATATATGGTGTGTGATAGGCCGTCTGCACACATATCACACGTTGCTGGCTTGGTGGGTATATAAGGTGTGTGATAGGCCGTCTGCACACATATCACTTGTTGCTGGCTTGGTGGGTATATAAGGTGTGTGATAGGCCGTCTGCACACATATCACTTGTGGCTGGCTTGGTGGGTATATAAGATGTGTGATAGGCCGTCTGCACACATACCACTTGTTGCTGGCTTGCTGGGTATATAAGGTGTGTGATAGGCCGTCTGCACACATATCACTCATTGCTGGCTTGGTGGGTATATAAGGTGTGTGATAGGCTGTCTGCACACATATCTCTCGTTGCTGGCTTGGTGGGTATATAAGGTGTGTGATAGGCCGTCTGCACACATATCACTCGTTGCTGGCTTGGTGGGTATATAAGGTGTGTGATAGGCTGTCTGCACACATATCTCTCGTTGCTGGCTTGGTGGGTATATAAGGTGTGTGATAGGCCGTCTGCACACATATCACTCGTTGCTGGCTTGGTGGGTATATAAGGTGTGTGATAGGCCGTCTGCACACATATCACTCCATGCTGGCTTGGTGGGTATATAAGGTGTGTGATAGGCCGTCTGCACACATATCACTCGTTGCTGGCTTGGTGGGTATATAAGGTGTGTGATAGGCCGTCTGCACACATATCACTCGTTGCTGGCTTGGTGGGTATATAAGGTGTATGATAGGCCGTCTGTACACATATCACTCGTTGCTGGCTTGGTGGGTATATAAGGTGTGTGATAGGTCGTCTGCACACATATCACTCGTTGCTGGCTTGGTGGGTATATAAGGTGTGTGATAGGCCGTCTGCATACATATCACTCGTTGCTGGCTTGGTGGGTATATAAGGTGTGTGATGGGCTGTCTGCACACATATCACTCGTTGCTGGCTTGGTGGGTATATAAGGTGTGCGATAGGCCGTCTGCACACATATCACTCCATGCTGGCTTGGTGGGTATATAAGGTGTGTGATGGGCTGTCTGCACACATATCACTCGTTGCTGGCTTGGTGGGTATATAATGTGTGCGATAGGCCGTCTGCACACATATCACTCCATGCTGGCTTGGTGGGTATATAAGGTGTGTGATAGGCCGTCTGCACACATATCACTCGTTGCTGGCTTGGTGGGTATATAAGGTGTGCGATGGGCTGTCTGCACACATATCACTCGTTGCTGGCTTGGTGGGTATATAAGGTGTGCGATTGGCCATCTGCACACATATCACTTGTTGCTGGCTTGGTGGGTATATAAGGTGTGTGATAGGCCGTCTGCACACATATCACTCGTTGCTGGCTTGGTGGGTATATAAGGTGTGTGATAGGCCGCCTGCACACATATCACTCGTTGCTGGCTTGGTGGGTATATAAGGTGTGTGATAGGCCGTCTGCACACATATTACTCGTTGCTGGCTTGGTGGGTATATAAAGTGTGTGATACGCCGTCTGCACACATATCACTCGTTGCTGGCTTGGTGGGTATATAAGGTGTGCGATAGATCGTCTGCACACATATCACTCATTGTTGGCTTGGTGGGTATATAAGGTGAGCGATAGGCCGTCTGCACACATATCACACGTTGCTGGCTTGGTGGGTATATAAGGTGTGTGATAGGCCATCTGCACACATATCACTCGTTGCTGGCTTGGTGGGTATATAAGGTGTGTGATAGGATGTCTGCACACATATCACTTGTTGCTGGCTTGGTGGGTATATAAGGGGTGTGATAGGCCGTCTGCACACATATTACTCGTTGCTGGCTTGGTGGGTATATAAAGTGTGCGATAGGCCGTCTGCACACATATCTCTCCTTGTTGGCTTGGTGGGTATATATGGTGTGCGATAGGCCGTGTGCACACATATCACTCAGTGCTGGCTTGGTGGGTATATATGGTGTGCGATAGGCCGTGTGCACACATATCACTCAGTGCTGGCTTGGTGGGTATATATGGTGTGCGAAAGGCCGTCTGCACACATATCACTCAGTGCTGGCTTGGTTGGTATATATGGTGTGTGATAGGCCGTATGCACACATATCACACGTTGCTGGCTTGGTGGGTATATAAGGTGTGTGATAGGCCATCTGCACACATCTCACTTGTTGCTGGCTTGGTGGATATATAAGGTGTGTGATAGGCTGTCTGCACACATCTCACTTGTTGCTGGCTTGGTGGGTATATAAGGGGTGTGATAGGCCGTCTGCACACATATCACTCGTTGCTGGCTTGGTGGGTATATAAGGTGTGTGATAGGCCGTCTGCACACATCTCACTTGTTGCTGGCTTGGTGGGTATATATGGTGTGTGATAGGCCGTCTGCACACATATCACACGTTGCTGGCTTGGTGGGTATATAAGGTGTGTGATAGGCCGTCTGCACACATATCACTTGTTGCTGGCTTGGTGGGTATATAAGGTGTGTGATAGGCCGTCTGCACACATATCACTTGTGGCTGGCTTGGTGGGTATATAAGATGTGTGATAGGCCGTCTGCACACATACCACTTGTTGCTGGCTTGCTGGGTATATAAGGTGTGTGATAGGCCGTCTGCACACATATCACTCATTGCTGGCTTGGTGGGTATATAAGGTGTGTGATAGGCTGTCTGCACACATATCTCTCGTTGCTGGCTTGGTGGGTATATAAGGTGTGTGATAGGCCGTCTGCACACATATCACTCGTTGCTGGCTTGGTGGGTATATAAGGTGTGTGATAGGCTGTCTGCACACATATCTCTCGTTGCTGGCTTGGTGGGTATATAAGGTGTGTGATAGGCCGTCTGCACACATATCACTCGTTGCTGGCTTGGTGGGTATATAAGGTGTGTGATAGGCCGTCTGCACACATATCACTCGTTGCTGGCTTGGTGGGTATATAAGGTGTGCGATAGGCCGTCTGCACACATATCACTCGTTGCTGGCTTGGTGGGTATATAAGGTGTGTGATAGGCCGTGTGCACACATATCACACGTTGCTGGCTTGGTGGGTATATAAGGTGTGTGATAGGTCGTCTGCACACATATCACTCGTTGCTGGCTTGGTGGGTATATAAGGTGTGCGATGGGCTGCCTGCACACATATCACTCGTTGCTGACTTGGTGGGTATATAAGGTGTGTGATAGGCCGTCTGCATACATATCACTCGTTGCTGGCTTGGTGGGTATATAAGGTGTGTGATGGGCTGTCTGCACACATATCACTCGTTGCTGGCTTGGTGGGTATATAAGGTGTGTGATGGGCTGTCTGCACACATATCACTCGTTGCTGGCTTGGTGGGTATATAAGGTGTGCGATAGGCCGTCTGCACACATATCACTCCATGCTGGCTTGGTGGGTATATAAGGTGTGTGATGGGCTGTCTGCACACATATCACTCGTTGCTGGCTTGGTGGGTATATAAGGTGTGCGATAGGCCGTCTGCACACATATCACTCCATGCTGGCTTGGTGGGTATATAAGGTGTGTGATAGGCCGTCTGCACACATATCACTCGTTGCTGGCTTGGTGGGTATATAAGGTGTGTGATAGGCCGTCTGCACACATATCACTCGTTGCTGGCTTGGTGGGTATATAAGGTGTGTGATGGGCCGTCTGTACACATATCACTCGTTGCTGGCTTGGTGGGTATATAAGGTGTGTGATAGGTCGTCTGCACACATATCACTCGTTGCTGGCTTGGTGGGTATATAAGGTGTGTGATAGGCCGTCTGCATACATATCACTCGTTGCTGGCTTGGTGGGTATATAAGGTGTGTGATGGGCTGTCTGCACACATATCACTCGTTGCTGGCTTGGTGGGTATATAAGGTGTGCGATAGGCCGTCTGCACACATATCACTCCATGCTGGCTTGGTGGGTATATAAGGTGTGTGATGGGCTGTCTGCACACATATCACTCGTTGCTGGCTTGGTGGGTATATAATGTGTGCGATAGGCCGTCTGCACACATATCACTCCATGCTGGCTTGGTGGGTATATAAGGTGTGTGATAGGCCGTCTGCACACATATCACTCGTTGCTGGCTTGGTGGGTATATAAGGTGTGCGATGGGCTGTCTGCACACATATCACTCGTTGCTGGCTTGGTGGGTATATAAGGTGTGCGATTGGCCATCTGCACACATATCACTTGTTGCTGGCTTGGTGGGTATATAAGGTGTGTGATAGGCCGTCTGCACACATATCACTCGTTGCTGGCTTGGTGGGTATATAAGGTGTGTGATAGGCCGTCTGCACACATATCACTCGTTGCTGGCTTGGTGGGTATATAAGGCGTGTGATAGGACGTCTGCACACATATCACTCGTTGCTGGGTTGGTGGGTATATAAGGTGTGTGATAGGCCTTCTGCACACACATCACTCGTTGCTGGCTTGGTGGGTATATAAGGTGTGTGATAGGACGTCTGCACACATATCACTCGTTGCTGGCTTGGTTGGTATATAAGGTGTGCGATGGGCCGTCTGCACACATATCACCCGTTGCTGGCTTGGTGGGTATATAAGGGGTGTGATAGGCCGTCTGCACACATATCACACGTTGCTGGCTTTGTGGGTATATAAGGGGTGTGATAGGCCGTCTGCACACATATCACTTGTTGCTGGCTTGGCGGGTATATAAGGTGTGTGATAAGCCGTCTGCACACATATCACTCGTTGCTGGCTTGGTGGGTATATAAGGTGTGTGATAGGCCGTCTGCACACATATCACTCGTTGCTGGCTTGGTGGGTATATAAGGTGTGCAATAGGCCGTCTGCACACATATCACTCGTTGCTGGCTTGGTGGGTATATAAGGTGTGTGATAGGCCGTCTGCACACAGATCACTCGATGCTGGCTTGGTGGGTATGTAAGGGGTGTGATAGGCCGTCTGCACACATATCACACGTTGCTGGCTTGGTGGGTATATAAGGTGTGTGATAGGCCGCCTGCACACATATCACTCGTTGCTGGCTTGGTGGGTATATAAGGTGTGTGATAGGCCGTCTGCACACATATTACTCGTTGCTGGCTTGGTGGGTATATAAAGTGTGTGATACGCCGTCTGCACACATATCACTCGTTGCTGGCTTGGTGGGTATATAAGGTGTGCGATAGATCGTCTGCACACATATCACTCATTGTTGGCTTGGTGGGTATATAAGGTGAGCGATAGGCCGTCTGCACACATATCACACGTTGCTGGCTTGGTGGGTATATAAGGTGTGTGATAGGCCATCTGCACACATATCACTCGTTGCTGGCTTGGTGGGTATATAAGGTGTGTGATAGGTCGTCTGCACACATATCACTTGTTGCTGGCTTGGTGGGTATATAAGGGGTGTGATAGGCCGTCTGCACACATATTACTCGTTGCTGGCTTGGTGGGTATATAAGGTGTGCGATAGGCCGTCTGCACACATATCTCTCCTTGTTGGCTTGGTGGGTATATATGGTGTGCGATAGGCCGTGTGCACACATATCACTCAGTGCTGGCTTGGTGGGTATATATGGTGTGCGATAGGCCGTGTGCACACATATCACTCAGTGCTGGCTTGGTGGGTATATATGGTGTGCGAAAGGCCGTCTGCACACATATCACTCAGTGCTGGCTTGGTTGGTATATATGGTGTGTGATAGGCCGTATGCACACATATCACACGTTGCTGGCTTGGTGGGTATATAAGGTGTGTGATAGGCCATCTGCACACATCTCACTTGTTGCTGGCTTGGTGGATATATAAGGTGTGTGATAGGCTGTCTGCACACATCTCACTTGTTGCTGGCTTGGTGGATATATAAGGGGTGTGATAGGCCGTCTGCACACATATCACTCGTTGCTGGCTTGGTGGGTATATAAGGTGTGTGATAGGCCGTCTGCACACATCTCACTTGTTGCTGGCTTGGTGGGTATATATGGTGTGTGATAGGCCGTCTGCACACATATCACACGTTGCTGGCTTGGTGGGTATATAAGGTGTGTGATAGGCCGTCTGCACACATATCACACGTTGCTGGCTTGGTGGGTATATAAGGTGTGCGATAGGCCGTCTGCACACATATCACTCGTTGCTGGCTTGGTGGGTATATAAGGTGTGGGAAAGGCCGTCTGCACACATATCACTCGTTGCTGGCTTGGTGGGTATATAAGGTGTGCGATAGGCCGTCTGCACACATATCACTCGTTGCTGGCTTGGTGGGTATATAAGGTGTGTGATAGGCCGTCTGCACACATATCACTCGTTGCTGGCTTGGTGGGTATATAAGGTGTGCGATAGGCCGTCTGCACACATATCACTCGTTGCTGGCTTGGTTGGTATATAAGGTGTGTGATAGGCCGTGTGCACACATATCACACGTTGCTGGCTTGGTGGGTATATAAGGTGTGTGATAGGTCGTCTGCACACATATCACTCGTTGCTGGCTTGGTGGGTATATAAGGTGTGCGATGGGCTGCCTGCACACATATCACTCGTTGCTGACTTGGTGGGTATATAAGGTGTGTGATAGGCCGTCTGCATACATATCACTCGTTGCTGGCTTGGTGGGTATATAAGGTGTGTGATGGGCTGTCTGCACACATATCACTCGTTGCTGGCTTGGTGGGTATATAAGGTGTGTGATGGGCTGTCTGCACACATATCACTCGTTGCTGGCTTGGTGGGTATATAAGGTGTGCGATAGGCCGTCTGCACACATATCACTCCATGCTGGCTTGGTGGGTATATAAGGTGTGTGATGGGCTGTCTGCACACATATCACTCGTTGCTGGCTTGGTGGGTATATAAGGTGTGCGATAGGCCGTCTGCACACATATCACTCCATGCTGGCTTGGTGGGTATATAAGGTGTGTGATAGGCCGTCTGCACACATATCACTCGTTGCTGGCTTGGTGGGTATATAAGGTGTGTGATAGGCCGTCTGCACACATATCACTCGTTGCTGGCTTGGTGGGTATATAAGGTGTGTGATAGGCCGTCTGTACACATATCACTCGTTGCTGGCTTGGTGGGTATATAAGGTGTGTGATAGGTCGTCTGCACACATATCACTCGTTGCTGGCTTGGTGGGTATATAAGGTGTGTGATAGGCCGTCTGCATACATATCACTCGTTGCTGGCTTGGTGGGTATATAAGGTGTGTGATGGGCTGTCTGCACACATATCACTCGTTGCTGGCTTGGTGGGTATATAAGGTGTGCGATAGGCCGTCTGCACACATATCACTCCATGCTGGCTTGGTGGGTATATAAGGTGTGTGATGGGCTGTCTGCACACATATCACTCGTTGCTGGCTTGGTGGGTATATAATGTGTGCGATAGGCCGTCTGCACACATATCACTCCATGCTGGCTTGGTGGGTATATAAGGTGTGTGATGGGCTGTCTGCACACATATCACTCGTTGCTGGCTTGGTGGGTATATAAGGTGTGCGATAGGCCGTCTGCACACATATCACTCCATGCTGGCTTGGTGGGTATATAAGGTGTGTGATGGGCTGTCTGCACACATATCACTCGTTGCTGGCTTGGTGGGTATATAAGGTGTGCGATAGGCCGTCTGCACACATATCACTCCATGCTGGCTTGGTGGGTATATAAGGTGTGTGATAGGCCGTCTGCACACATATCACTCGTTGCTGGCTTGGTGGGTATATAAGGTGTGTGATAGGCCGTCTGCACACATATCACTCGTTGCTGGCTTGGTGGGTATATAAGGTGTGTGATAGGCCGTCTGTACACATATCACTCGTTGCTGGCTTGGTGGGTATATAAGGTGTGTGATAGGTCGTCTGCACACATATCACTCGTTGCTGGCTTGGTGGGTATATAAGGTGTGTGATAGGCCGTCTGCATACATATCACTCGTTGCTGGCTTGGTGGGTATATAAGGTGTGTGATGGGCTGTCTGCACACATATCACTCGTTGCTGGCTTGGTGGGTATATAAGGTGTGCGATAGGCCGTCTGCACACATATCACTCCATGCTGGCTTGGTGGGTATATAAGGTGTGTGAAGGGCTGTCTGCACACATATCACTCGTTGCTGGCTTGGTGGGTATATAATGTGTGCGATAGGCCGTCTGCACACATATCACTCCATGCTGGCTTGGTGGGTATATAAGGTGTGTGATAGGCCGTCTGCACACATATCACTCGTTGCTGGCTTGGTGGGTATATAAGGTGTGCGATGGGCTGTCTGCACACATATCACTCGTTGCTGGCTTGGTGGGTATATAAGGTGTGCGATTGGCCATCTGCACACATATCACTTGTTGCTGGCTTGGTGGGTATATAAGGTGTGTGATAGGCCGTCTGCACACATATCACTCGTTGCTGGCTTGGTGGGTATATAAGGTGTGTGATAGGCCGTCTGCACACATATCACTCGTTGCTGGCTTGGTGGGTATATAAGGCGTGTGATAGGACGTCTGCACACATATCACTCGTTGCTGGGTTGGTGGGTATATAAGGTGTGTGATAGGCCTTCTGCACACACATCACTCGTTGCTGGCTTGGTGGGTATATAAGGTGTGTGATAGGACGTCTGCACACATATCACTCGTTGCTGGCTTGGTTGGTATATAAGGTGTGCGATGGGCCGTCTGCACACATATCACTCGTTGCTGGCTTGGTGGGTATATAAGGGGTGTGATAGGCCGTCTGCACACATATCACACGTTGCTGGCTTTGTGGGTATATAAGGGGTGTGATAGGCCGTCTGCACACATATCACTTGTTGCTGGCTTGGCGGGTATATAAGGTGTGTGATAAGCCGTCTGCACACATATCACTCGTTGCTGGCTTGGTGGGTATATAAGGTGTGTGTAGGCCGTCTGCACACATATCACTCGTTGCTGGCTTGGTGGGTATATAAGGTGTGCAATAGGCCGTCTGCACACATATCACTCGTTGCTGGCTTGGTGGGTATATAAGGTGTGTGATAGGCCGTCTGCACACAGATCACTCGATGCTGGCTTGGTGGGTATGTAAGGGGTGTGATAGGCCGTCTGCACACATATCACACGTTGCTGGCTTGGTGGGTATATAAGGTGTGTGATAGGCCGCCTGCACACATATCACTCGTTGCTGGCTTGGTGGGTATATAAGGTGTGTGATAGGCCGTCTGCACACATATTACTCGTTGCTGGCTTGGTGGGTATATAAAGTGTGTGATACGCCGTCTGCACACATATCACTCGTTGCTGGCTTGGTGGGTATATAAAGTGTGCGATAGATCGTCTGCACACATATCACTCATTGTTGGCTTGGTGGGTATATAAGGTGAGCGATAGGCCGTCTGCACACATATCACACGTTGCTGGCTTGGTGGGTATATAAGGTGTGTGATAGGCCATCTGCACACATATCACTCGTTGCTGGCTTGGTGGGTATATAAGGTGTGTGATAGGACGTCTGCACACATATCACTTGTTGCTGGCTTGGTGGGTATATAAGGGGTGTGATAGGCCGTCTGCACACATATTACTCGTTGCTGGCTTGGTGGGTATATAAGGTGTGCGATAGGCCGTCTGCACACATATCTCTCCTTGTTGGCTTGGTGGGTATATATGGTGTGCGATAGGCCGTGTGCACACATATCACTCAGTGCTGGCTTGGTGGGTATATATGGTGTGCGATAGGCCGTGTGCACACATATCACTCAGTGCTGGCTTGGTGGGTATATATGGTGTGCGACAGGCCGTCTGCACACATATCACTCAGTGCTGGCTTGGTTGGTATATATGGTGTGTGATAGGCCGTATGCACACATATCACACGTTGCTGGCTTGGTGGGTATATAAGGTGTGTGATAGGCCATCTGCACACATCTCACTTGTTGCTGGCTTGGTGGATATATAAGGTGTGTGATAGGCTGTCTGCACACATCTCACTTGTTGCTGGCTTGGTGGGTATATAAGGGGTGTGATAGGCCGTCTGCACACATATCACTCGTTGCTGGCTTGGTGGGTATATAAGGTGTGTGATAGGCCGTCTGCACACATCTCACTTGTTGCTGGCTTGGTGGGTATATATGGTGTGTGATAGGCCGTCTGCACACATATCACTCGTTGCTGGCTTGGTGGGTATATAAGGTGTGCGATAGGCCGTCTGCACACATATCACTCGTTGCTGGCTTGGTGGGTATATAAGGTGTGTGATAGGCCGTCTGCACACATATCACTCGTTGCTGGCTTGGTGGGTATATAAGGTGTGTGATAGGCCGTCTGCACACATATCACTCGTTGCTGGCTTGGTGGGTATATAAGGTGTGCGATAGGCCGTCTGCACACATATCACTCGTTGCTGGCTTGGTGGGTATATAAGGTGTGTGATAGGCCGTGTGCACACATATCACACGTTGCTGGCTTGGTGGGTATATAAGGTGTGTGATAGGTCGTCTGCACACATATCACTCGTTGCTGGCTTGGTGGGTATATAAGGTGTGCGATGGGCTGCCTGCACACATATCACTCGTTGCTGACTTGGTGGGTATATAAGGTGTGTGATAGGCCGTCTGCATACATATCACTCGTTGCTGGCTTGGTGGGTATATAAGGTGTGTGATGGGCTGTCTGCACACATATCACTCGTTGCTGGCTTGGTGGGTTTATAAGGTGTGTGATGGGCTGTCTGCACACATATCACTCGTTGCTGGCTTGGTGGGTATATAAGGTGTGCGATAGGCCGTCTGCACACATATCACTCCATGCTGGCTTGGTGGGTATATAAGGTGTGTGATGGGCTGTCTGCACACATATCACTCGTTGCTGGCTTGGTGGGTATATAAGGTGTGCGATAGGCCGTCTGCACACATATCACTCCATGCTGGCTTGGTGGGTATATAAGGTGTGTGATAGGCCGTCTGCACACATATCACTCGTTGCTGGCTTGGTGGGTATATAAGGTGTGTGATAGGCCGTCTGCACACATATCACTCGTTGCTGGCTTGGTGGGTATATAAGGTGTATGATAGGCCGTCTGTACACATATCACTCGTTGCTGGCTTGGTGGGTATATAAGGTGTGTGATAGGTCGTCTGCACACATATCACTCGTTGCTGGCTTGGTGGGTATATAAGGTGTGTGATAGGCCGTCTGCATACATATCACTCGTTGCTGGCTTGGTGGGTATATAAGGTGTGTGATGGGCTGTCTGCACACATATCACTCGTTGCTGGCTTGGTGGGTATATAAGGTGTGCGATAGGCCGTCTGCACACATATCACTCCATGCTGGCTTGGTGGGTATATAAGGTGTGTGATGGGCTGTCTGCACACATATCACTCGTTGCTGGCTTGGTGGGTATATAATGTGTGCGATAGGCCGTCTGCACACATATCACTCCATGCTGGCTTGGTGGGTATATAAGGTGTGTGATAGGCCGTCTGCACACATATCACTCGTTGCTGGCTTGGTGGGTATATAAGGTGTGCGATGGGCTGTCTGCACACATATCACTCGTTGCTGGCTTGGTGGGTATATAAGGTGTGCGATTGGCCATCTGCACACATATCACTTGTTGCTGGCTTGGTGGGTATATAAGGTGTGTGATAGGCCGTCTGCACACATATCACTCGTTGCTGGCTTGGTGGGTATATAAGGTGTGTGATAGGCCGCCTGCACACATATCACTCGTTGCTGGCTTGGTGGGTATATAAGGTGTGTGATAGGCCGTCTGCACACATATTACTCGTTGCTGGCTTGGTGGGTATATAAAGTGTGTGATACGCCGTCTGCACACATATCACTCGTTGCTGGCTTGGTGGGTATATAAGGTGTGCGATAGATCGTCTGCACACATATCACTCATTGTTGGCTTGGTGGGTATATAAGGTGAGCGATAGGCCGTCTGCACACATATCACACGTTGCTGGCTTGGTGGGTATATAAGGTGTGTGATAGGCCATCTGCACACATATCACTCGTTGCTGGCTTGGTGGGTATATAAGGTGTGTGATAGGATGTCTGCACACATATCACTTGTTGCTGGCTTGGTGGGTATATAAGGGGTGTGATAGGCCGTCTGCACACATATTACTCGTTGCTGGCTTGGTGGGTATATAAGGTGTGCGATAGGCCGTCTGCACACATATCTCTCCTTGTTGGCTTGGTGGGTATATATGGTGTGCGATAGGCCGTGTGCACACATATCACTCAGTGCTGGCTTGGTGGGTATATATGGTGTGCGATAGGCCGTGTGCACACATATCACTCAGTGCTGGCTTGGTGGGTATATATGGTGTGCGAAAGGCCGTCTGCACACATATCACTCAGTGCTGGCTTGGTTGGTATATATGGTGTGTGATAGGCCGTATGCACACATATCACACGTTGCTGGCTTGGTGGGTATATAAGGTGTGTGATAGGCCATCTGCACACATCTCACTTGTTGCTGGCTTGGTGGATATATAAGGTGTGTGATAGGCTGTCTGCACACATCTCACTTGTTGCTGGCTTGGTGGGTATATAAGGGGTGTGATAGGCCGTCTGCACACATATCACTCGTTGCTGGCTTGGTGGGTATATAAGGTGTGTGATAGGCCGTCTGCACACATCTCACTTGTTGCTGGCTTGGTGGGTATATATGGTGTGTGATAGGCCGTCTGCACACATATCACACGTTGCTGGCTTGGTGGGTATATAAGGTGTGTGATAGGCCGTCTGCACACATATCACTTGTTGCTGGCTTGGTGGGTATATAAGGTGTGTGATAGGCCGTCTGCACACATATCACTTGTGGCTGGCTTGGTGGGTATATAAGATGTGTGATAGGCCGTCTGCACACATACCACTTGTTGCTGGCTTGCTGGGTATATAAGGTGTGTGATAGGCCGTCTGCACACATATCACTCATTGCTGGCTTGGTGGGTATATAAGGTGTGTGATAGGCTGTCTGCACACATATCTCTCGTTGCTGGCTTGGTGGGTATATAAGGTGTGTGATAGGCCGTCTGCACACATATCACTCGTTGCTGGCTTGGTGGGTATATAAGGTGTGTGATAGGCTGTCTGCACACATATCTCTCGTTGCTGGCTTGGTGGGTATATAAGGTGTGTGATAGGCCGTCTGCACACATATCACTCGTTGCTGGCTTGGTGGGTATATAAGGTGTGTGATAGGCCGTCTGCACACATATCACTCCATGCTGGCTTGGTGGGTATATAAGGTGTGTGATAGGCCGTCTGCACACATATCACTCGTTGCTGGCTTGGTGGGTATATAAGGTGTGTGATAGGCCGTCTGCACACATATCACTCGTTGCTGGCTTGGTGGGTATATAAGGTGTATGATAGGCCGTCTGTACACATATCACTCGTTGCTGGCTTGGTGGGTATATAAGGTGTGTGATAGGTCGTCTGCACACATATCACTCGTTGCTGGCTTGGTGGGTATATAAGGTGTGTGATAGGCCGTCTGCATACATATCACTCGTTGCTGGCTTGGTGGGTATATAAGGTGTGTGATGGGCTGTCTGCACACATATCACTCGTTGCTGGCTTGGTGGGTATATAAGGTGTGCGATAGGCCGTCTGCACACATATCACTCCATGCTGGCTTGGTGGGTATATAAGGTGTGTGATGGGCTGTCTGCACACATATCACTCGTTGCTGGCTTGGTGGGTATATAATGTGTGCGATAGGCCGTCTGCACACATATCACTCCATGCTGGCTTGGTGGGTATATAAGGTGTGTGATAGGCCGTCTGCACACATATCACTCGTTGCTGGCTTGGTGGGTATATAAGGTGTGCGATGGGCTGTCTGCACACATATCACTCGTTGCTGGCTTGGTGGGTATATAAGGTGTGCGATTGGCCATCTGCACACATATCACTTGTTGCTGGCTTGGTGGGTATATAAGGTGTGTGATAGGCCGTCTGCACACATATCACTCGTTGCTGGCTTGGTGGGTATATAAGGTGTGTGATAGGCCGCCTGCACACATATCACTCGTTGCTGGCTTGGTGGGTATATAAGGTGTGTGATAGGCCGTCTGCACACATATTACTCGTTGCTGGCTTGGTGGGTATATAAAGTGTGTGATACGCCGTCTGCACACATATCACTCGTTGCTGGCTTGGTGGGTATATAAGGTGTGCGATAGATCGTCTGCACACATATCACTCATTGTTGGCTTGGTGGGTATATAAGGTGAGCGATAGGCCGTCTGCACACATATCACACGTTGCTGGCTTGGTGGGTATATAAGGTGTGTGATAGGCCATCTGCACACATATCACTCGTTGCTGGCTTGGTGGGTATATAAGGTGTGTGATAGGATGTCTGCACACATATCACTTGTTGCTGGCTTGGTGGGTATATAAGGGGTGTGATAGGCCGTCTGCACACATATTACTCGTTGCTGGCTTGGTGGGTATATAAAGTGTGCGATAGGCCGTCTGCACACATATCTCTCCTTGTTGGCTTGGTGGGTATATATGGTGTGCGATAGGCCGTGTGCACACATATCACTCAGTGCTGGCTTGGTGGGTATATATGGTGTGCGATAGGCCGTGTGCACACATATCACTCAGTGCTGGCTTGGTGGGTATATATGGTGTGCGAAAGGCCGTCTGCACACATATCACTCAGTGCTGGCTTGGTTGGTATATATGGTGTGTGATAGGCCGTATGCACACATATCACACGTTGCTGGCTTGGTGGGTATATAAGGTGTGTGATAGGCCATCTGCACACATCTCACTTGTTGCTGGCTTGGTGGATATATAAGGTGTGTGATAGGCTGTCTGCACACATCTCACTTGTTGCTGGCTTGGTGGGTATATAAGGGGTGTGATAGGCCGTCTGCACACATATCACTCGTTGCTGGCTTGGTGGGTATATAAGGTGTGTGATAGGCCGTCTGCACACATCTCACTTGTTGCTGGCTTGGTGGGTATATATGGTGTGTGATAGGCCGTCTGCACACATATCACACGTTGCTGGCTTGGTGGGTATATAAGGTGTGTGATAGGCCGTCTGCACACATATCACTTGTTGCTGGCTTGGTGGGTATATAAGGTGTGTGATAGGCCGTCTGCACACATATCACTTGTGGCTGGCTTGGTGGGTATATAAGATGTGTGATAGGCCGTCTGCACACATACCACTTGTTGCTGGCTTGCTGGGTATATAAGGTGTGTGATAGGCCGTCTGCACACATATCACTCATTGCTGGCTTGGTGGGTATATAAGGTGTGTGATAGGCTGTCTGCACACATATCTCTCGTTGCTGGCTTGGTGGGTATATAAGGTGTGTGATAGGCCGTCTGCACACATATCACTCGTTGCTGGCTTGGTGGGTATATAAGGTGTGTGATAGGCTGTCTGCACACATATCTCTCGTTGCTGGCTTGGTGGGTATATAAGGTGTGTGATAGGCCGTCTGCACACATATCACTCGTTGCTGGCTTGGTGGGTATATAAGGTGTGTGATAGGCCGTCTGCACACATATCACTCGTTGCTGGCTTGGTGGGTATATATGGTGTGCGATAGGCCGTCTGCACAAATATCAGGCATCACTGTCATGGGTAAAAGGGGCGATTTATCCGAGATACAAAAAGGGAAGATTATCAGCTTGCAGGCTACGGGTGGCGGTATCTCTTACACAGCGCAGTGTGTGACCTGTCCGCGTGCTGCTGCAGTGAAGGTTTATCGGGACTGGACAAATGGCACCATTGCCAGTAACCGTCCTGGAGACTGCGGAGCACCACGTGCCAGTGATGTGATATCTTCGGTCATGTGACCACCTATAGAATCATGATATATGGAATAAAACAGAAGAATGTAACATATTTATTTATCAATGAGTAATAAACGCATTGTGGATGATAAATGGTGCTGTAACCAGTCAGTTCCCAACTGTCATGTGTTTGAAAAATGACAGTTGGGGTCTGATTGGCTGGAACACCATTTATTATATGCAGCAAGTTTTATCACTTGTTGATAAATGATCTACATAGCGTGTACCATTACAGCCCGTGTACCATTACATAGCGTGTACCATTACATAGTGTGTAGCATGTACCATTACAGCACGTGTACCATTGTGTAGCATGTACCATTACATAGTGTGTACCATTGCATAACGTGTACCATTACGTAGCATATACCATTGCATAGCGTGTACAATTGCATAGCGTGTATCACTGCATAGCGTGTACCATTACATAGTGTGTAGCATGTACCATTACAGCACGTGTACCATTGTGTAGCATGTACCATTGCATAACGTGTACCATTACGTAGCATATACCATTGCATAGGGTGTACCATTACATAGGGTGTACCACTGCATAGCGTGTACCATTACGTAGCATATACCATTGCATAGGGTGTACCATTACATAGGGTGTACCATTGCATAACGTGTACCATTACGTAGCATATACCATTGCATAGGGTGTACCATTACATAGCGTGTACCACTGCATAGCGTGTACCATTGCATAGCGTGTGCCACTGCATAGCGTGTACCACTGCATAGGGTGTACCATTGCATAGCGTGTGCCACTGCATAGCGTGTACCACTGCATAGGGTGTACCATTACATAGCGTGTACCATTGCATAGCGTGTACCATTGCATAGGGTGTACCATTACATAGCGTGTACCACTGCATAGGGTGTACCATTACATAGCGTGTACCACTGCATAGGGTGTACCATTACATAGCTTGTACCATTACATAGCGTGTACCATTACATAGCGTGTACCACTGCATAGGGTGTACCATTACATAGCGTGTACCATTACATAGCGTGTACCATTACATAGCATGTACCATTGTATAGCGTGTACCATTACATAGCGTGTACCATTGCATAGCGTGTACCATTGCATAGCGTGTACCATTACCTAGCGTGTACCATTACATAGCGTGTACCATTGCATAGCGTGTACCATTACATAGCGTGTATCATTACATAGCGCGTACCATTGCATAGCGTGTACCACTGCATAGTGTGTATCATTACATAGCGTGTACCATTGCATAGCGTGTACCATTACCTAGCGTGTACCATTACATAGCGTGTACCATTGCATAGCGTGTACCATTACATAGCGTGTATCATTACATAGCGCGTACCATTGCATAGCGTGTACCACTGCATAGTGTGTATCATTACATAGCGTGTACCATGCATCACGTCACCAGCCTGAGGGCACGAGCCAGTGATTGCGTGGAGCGTGGAGGAGTGGTCCAGTTTCACATGCAATCCCAGAAGTGAATGTCTGTTCGCTCTAGGTATCATGGTTCCCCAGCACCCAGACACTGGACCTATGGGGCCGGCTGGCCCTACTCCCAGGGCAGGGAACTTACACTGTACTCACACTACAGACTGTCATGTGTGACGTCTCTTTATGCTTTTGTTGTTATGTTTATGAATTTTCTTATTGCATTGTGTTAGTCTTTCTGTCAAGGCCGAGGTATTGTGTGTGTCACCTCCCTAGGCTGTAGTGTAGGCCGCAGTTAGTTAGGCCGCGCAGGGTTAGAGTAGCCTGAGGTTAGATAAGACTGTTCTGTCCTGTTCCTGTGTGTCTCCTCCCTAGCCGTAGTGTAGGCCGCAGTTAGTTAGGCAGCGCAGGGTTAGAGTAGCCTGAGGTTAGATAAGACTGTTCTGTCCTTTCCTGTCCTGCAGGAGCCAGAGATCACCACAGCAAGGTAAGAAGAGCCGTAGTGTGAGTATTCCTCCGGGTCTGTCTGTTCCCTTGGGCGCCGGTTCGGTGGAGCTTGCTCGGCCGTGCACGGTCCAATTACACCTCAGCGAGCGAGTGCAGTATAGGTGAGAATTGGGTGGCTGAGGCTTTATGCCGATAATGACCGGGGAAGATGGCAGCCACCCCCGACGTGCCTCTCGTCCTACTGCTCAACGTGTAGACAGGCGCAAATCTGTCTGATGGTTCTTCTGTCCTAGCGCTTACTCCTGGGACTGGGACATGGTGCGAAGACTGTCACATAGCCCGGAAGTGGTGAGTACCGCCCAGGGGCCGCCCTTTACGCCTCTCACAGTGACACTGTATAGCAGAGGCGGGGCCACAGGGGGTATTCCCACTCGCGAGTGTCCACGACACCCATAGAGTGTGAATAGAACCTGTGGCGAGAGCAGCAAGCCCGCGAGGGGACCCCCTGCCCCGCTGCTGGCATACTGGTGGCCGGAACGCTGCTGTCGGTATATTGACGGCCGGCATCCCAGCCGCCGGTACATCATACCGAACCCGTGTGGGCTACATGCAGAAGCAGCCAGCAGTTACCCTGCATGCAGACATAATACATGTATTTGACCCCTTGCAGCGCAGCATGGCTTGTCCCAGATACAAGTTATTTGCTTTTTTGTTTTGCGCTCGGCTCAGAACCATCCCCACAATGTAATGTGTGTACAGAGCCCCCTGCTGGCCAGCCAGCACACAACAGGTGTCCCAATCCTTCCATTATTTCTCTATAGTTCTGATACCTCAGCTGCAGCGTTATCACTACTCTCTCCCCACGTTATCCCCTCCTTATACTCTCTGTCATCACTCCACTGATCTGTCTCTCTCTTCCCCTGTCTCTCTCTTCCTCTCTGCACCTCTCTCTCCCACTCCCCCTGTCTCTCTCCACCTCTCTCCCTCA